>NW_023494787.1:3103693-3378693 GCF_904425465.1 Colossoma macropomum | reverse complement strand
CCTCCTCCTCCTCTTCCTCAGAGCTGCTGGAGTGCCCCCTCTGCCTGCTGCGGCACGCCCGAGACCGCTTCCCCGACATCATGACCTGTCACCACCGCTCCTGCGCCGACTGCCTCCGACAGTATCTGCGCATCGAGATCTCCGAGAGCCGAGTCAACATCAGCTGCCCCGAGTGCTCCGAGCGCTTTAACCCGCATGACATACGCATGATCCTCGGAGACCGCGCACTCATGGAGAAGTATGAGGAGTTCATGCTCCGCCGCTGGCTCGTGGCTGACCCCGACTGCCGCTGGTGCCCTGCCCCCGACTGCGGGTAAGAATTGGGTTTTATTCAGAAGTCAGAATTGGCTTTTATTGACCATGTAAGAGGCTGCTTAGAAATTAAGTTTTTTCACAAACACTGTACGCCGTTGCTAAGCAACGACTTTGTAGGAGACGCTCAAGCATTCGAACGTTTTTACTTCTTACTTTGCCACAAACAGAAAATGGACACTTTCAAGATCACATTTGACCGACAGCCGATTTGGTCAGACTCTGAAGATGAGACGACACTAAATTCCCAAACTGTCATCACCACTGAGCAGCTTTTCAGTCGGCAGCTGAGACAGAAGAACAGCTAAACAACCTGGAATCAGCCAGAAATGAACCCAACATCATTCGCCAAACTAAACGGGCTGTAAGATGCTTTACAGACTGGCTGGAACAAAACAACATTAATACTGATCTGGCAAAAACTGACAAAACTGAGCTGAACTTGATATTGCGGCAGTTTTATGGCTCAGTCTGATTTGGCCAGACTCTGAAGATCAGACTACACGGCGAATGGTATTGGGTTCATTTCTGGCTGATTCCAGGTTGTGTTTTTTGTAGATTTAGCAGTATTTAGGCCTGTGCTGGTATCAGAAACCTTGTTTGGGTAGCCAGGTAACACCGAAAAAAGCGTTTTTAGTGCGGTCTCGTTTATGTTAAGTGCAATGAGTGTCTGTGGTGTTAAAGGACCATATCCTGTTTTTATTGTCCTCTTAGGTTCATTTCTCACATTTGTGAGATTTGCCAAATTTATGTGCCAAAAACAGTCATCATTCACTTCTGCATGACCATTTTCAAGCCTCTTTATCACTCACAATCAAACAGGCTGTTATTGCTACTGTATCTTTAAGACTGATATATGTAAATGAGCACTGTTTTGGTTGGCTGTCCTGTTTTGTGCCTCATTCAAAAAAAGCAGTCTGGATTGAAACACTCCTTATAACTCCAGTGTGAGTGGGCGGAGCTAAACTTTGGTAGGCTGAATAGGCAGATATACACACTTAAATTATGGTTCTTCAAGGGTTCTTTTGTAAGGAAAATGGTTCTATATAGAACCATGAACACTCAAAAAAAAAACACCCTTTCAATGATTAAAATGTTCTTTGCAGGATGAAAGCGTTCTTCAGATTGGTGGAGAATGTGCTGTAGATGGTTCCATATAGAACCTTTTTGAAAAGCGTGCCATGTGGCGCCAAAAAGGGTTCTTCTACAGTGTCAAGCTTGTTACTAAAGAAGAACCCATTTCAGTGCTGTATAGAACCCCTTTCGAGGAGGTGCTATATAGAAACATCTACAGCACATTCTCTATCTGAAGAACACTTTCACATTGTTCAGAACCATTTAATCATGCAGAGGGTTCGCTGAGGGTTCATGGTTCTATATAGAACCATTTTCTGTACTAAAGAACCCTTGAAGAACCATTGTATGATTAGTGTGACATCAGAAACACATTGAATTCAGAACAGTTTCTGCAGCTTAGTTTCCATATTTGGACTGTATGGATTGGTGAGTGACTTTTGAAACTTTTATTACTGTTTATTTAAAAAGAAAAACCGGAGAAAATACACTTTTTTGTGATACGAGGTCTTTAATGTAGGAAATCAGATCACCCAACGTTTTTGCATAAAATAAATCAATGTTTTTTTTTGTTTTGTTTTTGTTTGTTTTTTTAGTTTAGTTTTCTGTTGTCTCTGTCTTTTTTTTTTTTTAATAATAAATAAATGAGTGGTAATTGAAATCCTAAAGCGTAGACTGGGCTGTTTCCACTGCAGCTGTTTACCATCACCAGGCGCAGAACTGGTAGTAATGACAGATAAGAGAAACTTGACTACCTGTAATGTGTGTCATTTGCTGGGTGCCTCAGATACTTCTAGAAGAACGCTTTAAAGTACATAAAGAGCTGGTTTCTATGTGGTCAGAGGAAAACAGTTCAAACAAAAAAAATGAAGCTGTATCAGGTTTATAAGACATTCTTTTAGCATAAAGTAACGGCGCTCTAAAAGCATGGGGTCATTAACGTTATAAATACAGGGTGATTCAAAAAGATTCATCCCATTTCAAAATGATTTATTTCACTAAATCATTACAGATCAGTGCAGTGAACTGTAAATGGTTTAAATGAGCATAAAGTTTATTATGTAATTGTACAAGGTCTCAGTCTGAACCTCCTCCAGCTGTACAGACAACATCAACACCATAGTCAAACTCATCCCATACTGGATTGAGCATGTCGGGTGTCGCTGCACTCACGGCTCTTTCAGTGCGATTTCGGAGATCATCCAGTGTTGTGGAACCAACGACGAACGCTCTGAGCTGTTGGAGCTTCACTGCCCACGAAAATCACACTGCACAGTTATGACGGATTCACTCTTATTGAAGTGGAGAACGCAGAACGCTTTCTGCTCAGGGGTCTCATCTCCTCTCAGACTGAAGGGGGAGCCATCTTCCACTGACAGTCTCAAACTCTATGACTCCCTCTTTCAATTGGATTGTGATTGGTTCCTAGAAGCCTCACGGTTGTAAAAGTATGGTGCTTTGAAACTGGATGAACCTTTTTGAATCACCCTGTACTTTATATTAACATTATTTATACTTTATCATGTGTGCTGCGTTCTTAGCCACGGCATTTGGAAGAGCAGGCGTTTAAAGTGCCCTCATAGAAAACTTATAACTCTAATTTTATTTGCTTTTCTGAAATAAAACGGTCTGATGTGCTTAAACATTGTTAAAGTTTGAAAAATGTTCCCTTCACTGCCTGATCCATATAATCCATATGCAAAAAACAAAGCGACCTCTTTGGATGTGTTGTTTAGTGATGCCACAGAAACAAACACACTTACTTATATCCACTGATTCAGCAATTTCAACTGTGGTACAGGACACCAATCAGAACAGAGCTCATTTACATATCAGTCTTAAAGGCACAGAAACAAGAACAGTCTGTTAAACTCTGAGGGATAGAAATAAGATAAGAAATGGTCATATACACATGAATTTTTACTCTTTTTTTAGTATATACACACATTTTGTTCCTCCAGAAATTCCCTCTAAAGCCAGACAGACACTGTGTGAATTTAGAAATCTTGTTCTTTGGTGACTCACATTGTACGTTTGAATCGCCCGTCATGTTCGGCCAAAGCCTGCGATTTATACACTCTCACTGTACAAAAACACTCGGTCCGACTGACATGACGCGACATGGGTGCCCACACTGTACATTAAACACAGCCCCTACAGTCGCTCTGTCTACAATAAAGCAGTGTCATTCAAAACAACACGCTGCGCTTCCGAGTCCTGAACAAAACACTGGCTGAATCTCAAACGGCTCCCTGCTCCCTACATAGTGCACCACATATTAAAATAGTGTCTCCTGCACCCATAAAGTGCATCACATGTCTAATAAACAGCCTTCTGAGATTCAGCCGTGTGTGGACAGCTCCATACTGGACTAACAGGGGACTGTTTTGGTGTAGAAGCCAGAACTTAGTGCACTACATAGGAAGTAGGGGCCGTTTGAGATTCAGCCATTAACAAACTGCTACAGCAGCTTTGCTAACTTGTGCCACACTGTGCTCTGAAGCTGAAGAGCAGGCGGTCCTCACAATTCAACTCAGTCAAACGGAGCAAAGTCGTCATATAGGGACGCTGGTGCCGCAGCGGTGGACTTCTTTGTCTCCGTGTGGGAGCTGTGGTTGTGACTGGGTGTGGTTTTGGGTGCGACTTTGAGAGATCGGTTTGTGAGACTGATCACACTGTGAGGCAAGCGACAAAATGTCTGACGTCAGAAATCCATCCGATCGCCCGACTGCTCGATCTTAGCTCGTTGGGCAGTTAATCAGGCATCGTTTCCCCTCTCACACTGCACAGCAAACGACGGCCGCCGAAGCAGAAATTCGGCCCAGTCATGAAATTCAGTCGGCTCCGACCGAATCGGGCTTAAAACCGGCCTAAAATCGCGCCGCGTACGCCTGGCTTTATGTAATGTTTTTTAACTCTTGGCAGTGACTAAATAAAACGTCCTAGATTTTTAAATGCTACCAAAGTATGAAAGCGATCTGGTTTACTGCTGCTGTTGTATCCTGACTTAAAAACTCAGTTGCTGTGGTGTGTTTTGTTCCAGCTTGTTGGTGGTAATGAGGCTTTCTTGAGCAGTCAGACATCTGCGGTTTTATGAGGGAGATTAATTCATTGTGTTATGACTCATTAGCTATGATGTCTTACCAGACTTTCCATTTAGGTTTAGAAACTCTCAGCCAGACCTGGGAGCTTTTTGGCTTTGACAGGTTTATCTGCTTGTCTCTGCTTGCTAAACGTTTCAGTGAGATAATTATGTGTCATTAAAGTGATGAGAGGTTTGTTGGAATTGCGTTTTTTCACCAAGCATGTTCATAAAAAAGCTCGTGAATTTGAATCAGTCATCAAGTTTATTACGGATATTTTTTTGGTGATGTAGGTTACATTTTTTCCCAAAATACCAGTCCTGGCCACTTATTTTGGACACATTTAGGTGCTTGGTAGTGCTCACCGTCTGCTTGGTGCCTTTTAGGAGCTGAATTCTTCAAAGTCGTAAAGGTGTCGGGTTCAGTGTAGAATGCAGAAAATCCTGTTCAGGTGAAAAGTTTTTGGCGTGGTGTTTTTAAAGTGGGCGTGTGTGAGATTCGTGTTACTGTAAAGGTAATAAGAACCTGTTTATTACCCGGTTATAACCTTTAGTACGTGCTAGTGTTTGTGCACAGGCTGTGATGTTTAGCGGTGAGGAAACCGTGTGCTGACATGTGTGCTGATCACTTCAGAGCTCGATCAGAGGGCTAAAGATTCACTTGTTTCTCCTCTCACACTATCATTCGCACCGTCAAAATTTCTTCTGAATGTTAATTTCTTTAATTCACAAACTCTGTTTTGCTTCAATAAAAAGATTAAAGTAAGATTATCGAAGTGTGAACAACATTAGATAAAGCAGTTTTCTTTTGGAGGAATAATTTGCAGTCAGAAGTAAAATATCGCACCACTTGGCGCTTCACAGATCTGTAGAATCGTATCGTGGCTCAGGGTTTGTGATAATATAGTATCGTGAGGCCTGTAATGACTCTAAACACTCTTCACTGCTCAAGAAACATTGGATGAGCAGTTTGTCTGCAAACTTTTGGACACAACAAGAGTGTCGTGATATCCAGTCATATAAAAATAGGTCTGAGCACACCCTGACACGCCCACGGGGTCATTCCGCAGTGAGACTGGAGGCTGTAGAGTCCCTGCTGTTCTCTGTGCTATCAGTGTTGAGAGTTGTGCTAACATCCTGTTGCTATGCCAGCACAATGAGTCTGGCTTTCCATGACACGTGACTGCTCTTCCATTGTTTGTTTCCAGTTTGTTTTAGCACTTGCTATGATACATGAAGTCCAGGCGAGGAGTTCTGGAGCAGCTGCTCTGCGTGTTTGTCTGCGAGGGGTAAATTTGTCACTCTCGCCCCCCCTTGTCTGAAGCACGTGAGCCGCTCGGAGCCGGCCGGCCCTTTGAAAGGGAATCGGTCTTCTACCCTGACGCTGACCGCCCGTATGTGGCTGTGTGTGTATAAATAGTCTTTCAGACCCAGCTCGCGACTGTGTGTACCGTAGCGGTGTGCTGAAAGGATGAGTGTGATGAAACGTCGACAGCTGGCGTCCAGAGAGGAGATGAAAATGGACATAATGGACAGGGAGGCCATGATACCAGAGTTTTGACTGCAATATGTATATTAAGCATCGATATTAACAGATGCTGGGGCAAAAAAGGAATTTATCATCTGAGCTAATGTTGATTAGGGATGTGAAATTGGGGTAATTTGGCCCTACCATTATTAGGCGGTGATTAATCGTTTACTGACAAGCCTAAGATCATAGACATGACCCAAGACAACATCAAACACAGCACTGTGTTTATTTCAACAAGGCTTTAGGCTATAATGAATGGAGGAATGTAGCCTTACATAACAGACATGGCGGTAATGTAATGTTGTCTGCTTACTTACATTTACCTCATATTAGCCCAGCTTAACCAACATATTGCTACTGTCGTAATACAAACTGGTATCTTGGTTTTTGTTGTTTTTCAGTTATTGACACAATTGGCCTGTCACCTTTTACATAGTATGTTAATTGTATGATGAATGGACCAAAAGAAATGCCCCAAAATGACTTGGAAAAAAGTCTGGTTCCACTGATTTGCATTAAAAGTAGAGTAGGTTTTTTCCTTCCCCTCTAATGTTGTCATTTTAGAGATACAAGGTTTTGTTCCAGCAGCAGTGATATACAACTTGACTGACTAGCTTGAAATTCACATGCATAGTTTAAACAACAATCGACATGAAGTCGGAATCTCCCGGCTTTTAAGCTGTTTTGTCATGGGAATAACTCCTCAGGCTAGCCTATAGCTCAAGGCCTATGAATCAAACACAAGGCCCACGACACGATCCTGTCCCATTTTAATTTCCTATTATTATTAACCAGCTTCACAGTGCGCTGGACTGCAATCCCCAGCATGCACTGCAACATAATGTGCCCTTTCAGTCTATGGGACAGCGGTTGCGCTTTAGCTGTACCACACCAGTCATCTCACCACACACAGCTGCATTTCAGCTGCAGTTCAACAAACATGAACACTATAAACACTCAGCAGCTCAGAAACTGATCCCGAGAACGAGTGATTCAGCAGGAGAGAAAAGATGGCAGGTCAAGAAAATAGACAGGTGTAAAAAATGTAGGCGTTCTCTGGCCCACAGATTTGTTGAGATTTTTTAATATGGCCCTTTTAGTGGTTGAGTTTGACACCCCTTCACTCAACTTAGGCAGCAAGATGTTTAAAAAAAAAAATAAAGTCTGATGTAGCTTAGCTTAGCACTGTGGCTAAGGCTACGTTCACACAGCAGGTAAAAGTGGCCCAAATCTGTGTCACACATGAAGAAAGAGATCAGATTTGGGTCACTTTAACCTGCTGTGTGCTAATAATTAACTATGCAGTCTGTTGGCTGGTATTCACGAGTAGTGTCTGATTTGATGACGTTTATTGTATGAAATAAACTTTACACCCTGCTATAATGCTAATCCATGTAGATCTTGTCCCGAGTTGTACATGTTATAAATGTTAATGTATTGACATCTGAAGATATCTACATTAAAGTATTGCATACCAGCACTGGCCCACAATTTCTATAGTGATGCAGCCCAGTTATTCGTTACACTTCTTTACGGGAAGATGGAGAAAATCTACAGGCTAACATCTTTTTCCCACACCCCAAACCCACCCACTCCCCCCAAAGACGCAGTGTCAAGAATGCGAGTTGAACTAAGCTGAGTAGCTGATTTTGGCTGGGTGAAAAAATACACTTCTTTGACAAACTAACGCGTGAGCACGTCCTCCACTGAAGAGAAAAGACTTTGTGTAGAAGACTCCACATCAGTGTCGTTGTTGTTGTTGTTGTCCCCAATTTATTTATTAGATTAATCACAGGAAAATATTCATGTTGTGTCCTTACACCAAGTTTTAATTCCAAGTTTTTTAAATGTTAAACTAAATTATAATACAGTTAGAAAATGGGTTGTACTTTGTTAAAGCGACATACTGAAAAAAACACAGGAACATACTGAATATTTCACCTGTATGTTAATGGGCGCGTCTCGTCTGAGGAAAATTAGTATCAACATAAATTTGGCTTGCGTTTGATTTGCCAACCATGTCGGCGCAGTGGTCTTGGAGTCAGTCGTAGAGTTTTTGAATAAAATAAACGGCTATATCGGGCGCTTGTTTGCCACATTGCTGTATGACGAGAGCATTGAACTCTCGGTACGTTGTCCATCACTAGTCCCATCTTATTCTCTGCGTTACAGCGTCATTCGTCAGGAATGCAGGTATTCTCTCGGCAGAAAAAAGCTCTTTTTGCTCTGTGTGGGTGAGAGTGACACTGAGTTTGACATTCAGTGCAAAGCCTCCAGCCAAAAGCGGCGCAATGTGCCGTCATCAGCACTTTCTCTGGGCTGACACTGGTGACACTGTCAGCCTGAATAGAGTCTCTGTCATCGGGCCGTTACAGCGGCGCAGCGGGCCGTCCGCTGCCTTCACTCCTGCGTCCTGATTATTATTCATCTGGCAGCGAAGCTGCTGTCTCTCTCGCTGTAGCGTCAGCGTTCTGCTCCCAGTTTAACTCCGCACTTACCTCAGTGGTAACTGGTGTCACTGGTAGCGACTTTGTTATTCAATTAAGGCTGTTGAAGATGTGATTTGACAGATGTGAGAGAATCATAATGTGAAATATTACCATCTGACACTTTTCAGCTTTCCACCTCACTCTTGGCTCATTAGCTCTTCACTTCACATTGTGTTAAATTAACAAGCACTTTTATATATTTGATTTTCCTGTTTTGCCGTTAGTTTTAGTTGTTGCATTTTTATTAGTAGTAAGTACTGATAGTAGTAAGTAGTAGTAGCAGCATCATTTTAGTAAAGAAAATGGTTCTAGAACACTCAAAGAACCCTTTGCATGATTAAAGCGTTCTTTGCATCATAAATGGGTTGGATTACTGGAGAAAGTGCTATAGATGGTTCCATATAGAACCTTTTTGAAAAGTGTTTTATATAGTGCCAGATAGGGTCCTTTTACTATTACGATACAAAGCTTGTAACAATAGAAGAACCCTTTTTTGGTGTTATACAGAACTCCTTTCAAAAGGTTCCATCTAGAACCATGTACAACGTTTCTGCTGTTTAGTAATAAAAAATGGATCGATCTGCATGTTCCGCTCGAAATGGTAATACCACTCACTTTTTCCCATTTTTGTTTTATATATTCTGCCGAGCTTCCTTTCTTTACCATAAACTACATTGTAGACATGGATTTATTTGTGGGACTGAGTCGGATTTAAATTCGATATTTATTTCAGTTTGCAGCCCCCCCTTACCCCAAAACGCAGTCAGTGAGCCAAGACGAGATGTTCAGTGTCCAAGTTGTGTTCTTATTTTTAGCACTGGGGCTACAAGGCTAATGTTGCTCACAAATAATGGAAGCTTATTCCCTGCCAAATAGCGTGGTGCTAACTCAGTGTGGAGTTATCTGAAATCTTTATGGGCTGTTGTGTGTAAACACAGTCAGAAGTAGTGTTGATGCAGTAAAAACAATAGTATCTCCACGCCTGAGTTTTCTCTACCCTTTGTCCTTGTTTATAAACAACAGTGTGTCAGAAACCACATGATCAGGTCTATTAGAGGTTACTGAGGCCCTGTCCCATTTCTTATTATAACCCCTACCCCTAGTTTTCGAGTGTCTCTTTGCCCCTTAGAACTGAGTTAAAAGGGGTAGTGGTTGAAATCTTCCCTCTGAAATGGGACCCTCAAATAAAAAGAGCATCACTTCATTAACAGCTACCAGCGCTGCTCTGTAGGCGACCCTGCCAGTCTGCAGTGACAGCAGAGGAGGGTAAAGTTCAGCTCCTCACTGCTGGGCTTTAGTTACATTTAGGGATCATATGATCTTCAAAGAGGGGGGCAATTATTTATTATCACCCACCCCTAATTCTTCAGTGATATGAAGCTGAAGTCGGATATTCGCCAGATTCTTGTTTGAATTTTCCTGTTACACCTTAAATGGAGCAGCAGCTCTGATGCCTGAGGTGCCAGAATGTAACTGCCGCCCCATTTAAGGTGGAATGGGAAATTAAGCTAGCTAACTACAGAGACATCAGCACTACTAGCGATTTTTTTTTTATTTTTTATTTTTATTTTTTTTATGCTTGTTATGAAGAAAAGGACCATAATACATTGAAACTATTAAACTAAGATAAAACAGTGGTTTTCCTAAATTTTTGAACAAAGAAAATTCTCACATTTGTGTGTTTCTTTGATCTCTTGTTCTCCATCTTACTGGTTTTTCTCTTTTTTCTCATAACTCTCTGTTTGGAGTCTCTGAAAAACCTCTGTTTGGAGGGTCATGTAGCCCCAACACTTCGCCCTCCCCCTCTATCTCAACAAGAATCGGGACACCCTACCCCTAGACGTGTATGCGCAAAACAGAGGGGTAGGACTGAGGGGTGAAATGGGATTGGGCCTAAACATGGTTTAAAGCAAGCGTGATAATTTGGACATGCAGCTCTAGGGCTAAAAGATTGGTTTTTAAATCGAAATCACAATTTGGACTAGCGCAGTTAGATGCAAGTTTTTAAGTAGTTTAGGAAATTTTACCTAATAACAGGGAGCTTGTGAACTCCTGTGACATCACGACCGCAAATAACCGGCAGGCTGGCGCACTGTGTTAAGAGTTCAGGTCTCGAGCCAGAAAGAATATATCGCTGTTGTCGGACAAAACCTCGTATCTTCATTTTTGTTTTTCATTTTTTGACATAGTTGGAAAAAGACAGCTGCCCTTTACGTTGTGTCATGACGAAGGGACCAACAGAAGTGGTCCAGAATTACTTGGAAAAAATTATTTCTCCATTTATTTCAATTTAAAGTTAAGAGCGTTTTTCTTTTCCTGTAAAGTCACCTTTCTGAAGATATGAGGTTTTGTTCCGACAGCAGCGATATGCTGGTCTTTTTAGCCAAAAAAGGCCCAGACCTCTATATATACCTCAGTTATAAACAGTTACAGTTGAGATCGTAATCGCAATATTGGTCAGAAAAATCGCAATTTGAAATTTTGCCAAAATCGTTCAGCCCTAGTTAGCACCATGAAGATTGATTGGGTTAAGCTTTCATTACTTGTTAGCTACTTTAACCTTGTAGCTAAAGAAGCAAACTTCAGACACCAAACATATCAGATGGTCTACATTCAGGGTGGGTGGGAGGGGTTTAAGATCAGCAGTTCTGGTGGTGAGCAGGCACTGTGGCTCTTCTCTCCTGGAACACAACTCCTCCTCTGAGCTAATCTCAGCTTTGTTAAAGCCTTCTTTCCCTCCTCCGTTCACTCACTGCAGTGAGAAACTCCCTGCTAGACTCATCTCTCACTTAGCTGTGATTGAGGGTGTGTTTGGGGTGGGAACTCTGGACTCCTTGGACGTCAGATGAGGTGTTTGGACTGTCTCTGTGGTCCTGCTGAAGGGTGGACATGAGGACGGAGGGTTTTTGTGCATTTGCGGAAATAGAACAAGTCTAACCTACAGGGCTGAAAACGTGCTCCTGACAAAAAATACATATTTTATTTTATATTTTAAAGAGCAAAGATATATATATATAATATATATATGTGTGTGTGTGTGTGTGTGTGTGTATATATATATATATATATATATATATATATATATATATATATATATATATATATATATATATATATATATATATATATATATACACCTCCTTGTTTCTGCGCTCATTGTCCATTTTATCAGCTCCACTTACTATATAGGTGCACTTTGTAGTTCTACAGTTACAGACTGTAGTCCATCTGTTTCTCTGATACTTTGTTAGCCCCCTTTTACCCTGTTCTTCAGTGGTTAGGACCCCCATGGACCCTCACAGAGCAGGTACTGTTTGGGTGGTGGATCATTCTCAGCACTGCAGTAACACTGATATGGTATTGGTGGTGTGTTAATGTGTGTTGTGCTGGTCTGAGTGGATCAGACACTGCAGTACTGCTGGAGTGCTTACCTTTATTCCAGCTTCCATTCTGTTCAGGAGACTCACTTTCAGTTCCTCAAAGAATCTGCAGACACACCTCCAAAGTTCAGTCTTAGAAGCTGGTTGATGATTTTCTGAAGTAATCAAACACATTCAGTGGTGTTGAGGTCTGGACTCTGGGGTGGTCAGTCCATCGTTCAGCTTCTTTGTTTGATGTGTCCGTCTCCTTTTCTCAGTGAGGTTCTTCTTGATCAGCTACACATCCTTTCAGACCCACAGCGCTGAGTCGTCTTCTCACAGTGGAAGGATGGACAGAAACACCTGTGGATGTTTTCAGATCTGAAGCAGCTTGATTTTCTCCTCTCTCTCAGAGATGAAAGCTTTAAGTGCTGTTTATCTGATGGGGGGCAGTTTTGGGGTCTAACAGGTCTTCCAGGTGGTTGTTAGGAGACACATTTTCTCTGTAGCTTTTAATCAGATTTTGAACTGTTTTCATGTTGGCTTTCTCCTTCCTTATGTGACTGTATTATCTTATGTCTAATAAAAGTGCTGTAAAACTAAAGAAGCAAATCTGAGACACCAGACGTGTTTTGACTGGCCCGCTGCATCTCGGGTTAAAGGGAAAATTGGGTAAATGGGATTTCACGCCAAGCTTTTCATTTAGAGAGTAGTGATTGATGTTAAACTGTCTGATAAGCCCCGTCCCCACACTCCACAAATGAAAAGACAAAAGATGTTGTACGTACATCTCAGTTTTTCAGGTTATAATTAGACCAAACCAAGCAGGCACATTCCCAACTTTGTAGTTTCACTTTCATCAGGACACGAACTCACACAACCACAACATGCTGGTAAACATTGTTCTATCATTAGCGAAGCAGTGAGCTGTTTTTTCCACGACTGAAGTGGGAGTTTAGCGTGTTGGACGGCTTTGCCAGCTCCCAATAGCTAATTTTGTTCTGCTCGGTCAGTGGAATTATACTGGTTGTCATTGTTTACTAAAATCACCGTTATCAGCTATAATGAGCTCTTTAACACCTTTTAATCGAGCACTTTAAATACACACCTACTTAACTCCCACATCTCTCCAGTCATCTTCATTCTGACTCATTTCTGGCCACCAGATTAAAAGAGACCAGCATGAAAGGTGAAGTTTGTGTCCCTTTACTATTGGGTCAACATTCTGGGTGTAAAAATATATCATTTTCGCCCTTAACATTTATTTAGTTGTTGGTTTATAGATTTTATTGTTGCGTTGGTTGGTCTACATGACACTAAATGACGCAAGTGTCATTTGAGAGGCTCTTCAGGCCTGTAGGTTAGGGAATAGGGGAGCCCAAACTTTTGTTTTTGGAGGACACAGTTTGTGTTTGTGGCAGGCTGAAGGCCAAAGCGAAAAAAACGGATGTAGACAAAGAAGTGAGGGCTTAGGGCTCAGGGTTTAATAAGTGAGGGTTTAGGCCCGAGGGATTCAGTAACAAGGTTTTAGGGCTCAGTGTTTAAGAAGCGAGGGTTTTGGCTCAGGGCTTCAGAAGCGAGGGTTTTGGCCCGAGGAGTTCGGCCCGAGGGGTTCGGAAGCGAGGGTTCAGGCCCACGGGGTTCGGAAGCGAAGGTTCAGGCCCGAGGGGTTCGGAAGCGAGGGTTCAGGCCTGAGGGGTTCGGAAGCGAGGGTTCAGGCCGGAGGGGTTCGGAAGCGAGGGTTCAGGCCTGAGGGGTTCGGAAGCGAGGGTTCAGGCCTGAGGGGTTCGGAAGCGAGGGTTCAGGCCTCAGGGGTTCGGAAGCGAGGGTTCAGGCCTCAGGGCTTCGGAAGCGAGGGTTCAGGCCCACGGGGTTCGGAAACGAGGGTTCAGGCCCGAGGGGTTCGGAAGCGAGGGTTCAGGCCCGAGGGGTTCGGAAGCGAGGGTTCAGGCCCGAGGGGTTCGGAAGCGAGGGTTCAGGCCCGAGGGGTTCGGAAGCGAGGGTTCAGGCCCGAGGGGTTCGGAAGCGAGGGTTCTGGCCTCAGGTCACTGAGGCTGTGCAGGTCTGCTGTCGGCTGTCAGTGATGTCCTCATCGGGGAGGATTAACACCGGCGTTAATCACAGGCGCTGTCGGCGTGTGGGGGTGGCGCTCCTGCACTCCTCTCATCCCTCGGTTCTCTGCGTGAACACGCTCTGGTGTGCGCTCTCTACTCTGGGTTTAGTGCTCAAGGTGACCTCAGTGATCCTGTGCCTGAGGGACTTTCCTAACAGCCATCAGTGATTTGATTGTATCTGTTGACTCTTTAAACTCTATGCGTCAGTTTCCCAGACGTAGATTAAGCAAAATCTTAGACTAAATTGCAGTTAAAGTCATGAATCACCATTAGAGAGTTTTCAGTGCGGCTGGGAACGTTGTTACCTGTCAGAGCGTCTCTCCAGCCTGAAACAGTAGATAGGCTTGTGCTCCTTTCATGAAACCCGTAAAGAACTCTGTGGTTTTGCACTTTTCTGAATGTAAGCAGGTCATGCTGGCACATTACTGAAAGTGAGAGTTGCTTCTGAGCTTTAAGGAAGCTGCTCGCTATTAAAAGAATATCACTAATTAAGACGGTTCTTTTATCTTTTAATTATTGTTATTTTTCTTGCTACAAATTTTGTTGTGCTTGCACGGTTTGAGTCCCTTGAAAGGATTTAAAAGTAACCACTATTTGCACAGTTTAATCATTGTGGTGGTAGTGCTGTTACTGTTTTTGCACTTCTGCAGTCTTTTAAATTAAAGTGCGAAAACTTTTTCATTGGCATTATGCCAAAACTAAAAAACCCCCAAAAAATCGGAATTGAAAAACGTTAATAAATGTGAAAATAATCGAGATTTTACTTTTGCAATATCGCCCAGCCCTAGTAAATACTAAATAATTTATAGTAAATACTAAATAGATCATTGCAGATAATGAATAATTCATATTAAATACCAAATTATTTATAGTAGGTCTTAAGTACTGACTGAATAATAAGCCTGCAATTAAAGGGATTAAATAAAAAAAATACATGAAGATGTGATTTTTAACTAAAATCACCTGCCCAAAATTGTACAATTGAACGCCTGAAACAGTTCATCAGTAAGTAGGAAATATGTTTTAAGAGGAAGTGAGACATTCTCACTTTTAAAAATGTATTTGTTTGTTTTTTTTAAACCAGTTATACTGAATTTTATTGAACAGTGTAGCTTAAGGCCGGTGACCGGTGTGTGTTGCTGTAATCTAGTCGTCCCTTCATTGCAGTCTTTCTCCTTTTAACTCAAGTATGGATTTCATGACGGCTGTTTTAACACTGTAGAGCTCTGAAGTTGATTTCAAGCATGTATTTTAAGTGGTTGCAGTTTATGTTGGTTCACAGTAGCTTGCTGTGCAGAGCTGTTTCTAACATGCATTCATTTTCATATAAGACCGCACAGCTTATTGTAAAGCAGCCTCTGTGGTGGAGCTGTAGTTTTGTCTGTAGCCAGATTGCTGTGTCAGCTTTTATGCTGCCTAATTTCTTTACGTTTAGAGTTTATAAACGGCTCTAACGGCTTCTCCCTGTTGAATGTTTCAGGTATGCAGTCATTGCCTTCGGCTGTGCCAGCTGCCCAAAGATCACTTGCGGTCGCGAAGGCTGTGGGACGGAGTTTTGTTACCACTGTAAACAGCTATGGCACCCCAACCAAACCTGCGACGCTGCCAGACAGCAGAGAGCTCAGAGCCTCCGACTGCGGCCTTTCAGATCGTCCTCGCTCAGCTACAGCCAGGAGAGCGGGGCTGCAGGTACAACAGCACACACACAAACAAGGGACGGGACGATGCGAGAACTTCAGTACACACACTTTCAGTGCTTCAGTTATTCATTTAAATAAGGCAGCACCAGCTTGACATCGTGTTTTGAATGTCATTAGAAGAGCTGTGTATTGATAAAAGGGGAAACTGGAAAAAAAGACATGAATTAAGCTGTAAAAAAGTTTTTTTTTCAGAATCAGATTTATTGGCCAAGTATGTTGACACACACATGGAATTGGGTTCCAGCTGTTGGTGTCTGTGTAGTATTAAATGCAGTATACAATGTACAAATAACAAATTACAGACAATACACAATGTGCTTATAATATATAGTTACTAATAATTTATCATATAATAATAATAATAATAATAATAATAATAATAATAATAATAATAATATACAGGCAATACAATAATAAACATTAAGTTCAAACTTGGGGTGGCGATATGGCAAAAATATCACACTGCAAGATGTTTTTACCAGATTTTTTGAGATTTAATAAGTGGGAACGGACAAAATAGAACCCATAGTCCACATATAAAAAATAAATAAAATAATGATATAAATAAACCTACGACTACAGTGGTTTTTGGAACGTGTTGTTGGCATCAACTTTAAAATGGGCATATATTTGAAAAAATTTCTCAGTTTCAACATTTGATATGTTGTCTTTGCAGTTATTTTAAAAATATGGTTTACGTGATTTGCATGTCATTCTATTTTTATTTACATTTTGCACAGAGTCCCAACTTTTTTTGGAAATGGGGTTGTTGTAGTAGTGATGATGATGATGATGATGATGATGATGATGATGATGATAATAATAATAATAATAACAATAACAATAATAACAATAACAATAATGTCAACAGTGACAACAGTAGTACTCGTAATAACAGTAATCATTATTTTGCTTTTATTTATTATTACTGTACATTATTATAATAAAGTTTATTGGGGTTTAATTTATTCACTAAAAAGGTTCCACTGAGCTGAACCAACCTGTCTAGAACAGAATTAGAGCTCTAAGAACATCACTAACACAGACAGTATCTCAGCCTCAGAATAAAAAACTGTGTCGAACCCGAAAACATGCATTGTTACGCCCCAGCTGAAGCAGCAGGATGTGTTTACTTCTGTTGGCATGCCGGAGCAGCGTAAATGCAGCGTGTGACAAACAAACAAGGAGCACTGCTCTGTTACTTTTAAAGCTTTTTACCACCATAAAGACTAAACTTCCGCACTGTTCCCAACAAATGTGTAAACAGCATAAACCTGGTTCAGTTCAGTTTAATTTGTATAGCACTTTCTACGAAAGACGCTCTCTCTAAGCAGCTTTTTACACAAGTATGTCTGTGTAATTGTCTCTTTCAGCAGACGATATAAAGCCTTGTCCCCGCTGTGCCGCCTACATCATTAAGATGAATGATGGGAGCTGTAATCACATGACGTGTGCTGTGTGTGGCTGCGAGTTCTGCTGGCTCTGCATGAAAGAAATCTCCGACCTGCACTACTTAAGGTGAGCGCCCACAGACAGATAAGAAATGCAGTGTGGTTCCCTGCAGCAGACGGGAAGACCCCACAGTTTTTCATGTGTTTTATGCCAGAAATCCGTTTTACTCAGTTTCCTCCCGCTTACGCTGAATGTAGTCTTTCGGTTGAGACGTGTTTGGTGTCTGAAGTTTGCATCTTTAGTTTTAGCGCTGGAGCTACGAGGCTGATGTAAGGTGGAATGGAAGGTTATACCCCACCGATTAGCATGGTGCTAACTGCATGTCTAAACCATCACACACTCACATTAAACCATGCGGAGTTATACACTAATGTCTATTAGACTTAATTAAGTTTCTGACACTACATGATGACCACCTCCTTGTTTCTACACTCATTGTCCATTTATCTATATAGGTGCACTTTGTAGTTCTACAGTTACAGACTGTAGTCCATCTGTTTCTCTGATACTTTGTTAGCCCCCTTTTACCCTGTTCTTCAGTGGTCAGGACCCCCATGGACCCTCACAGAGCAGGTACTATTTGGGTGGTGGATCATTCTCAGCACTGCAGTAACACTGATGTGGTGGTGGTGGTGTGTTAGGGTGTGTTGTGCTGGTCTGAGTGGATCAGACACAGCAGTGCTGCTGGAGTTTTTAAACACCTCAGTGTCACTGCTGGACTGAGAATAGTCCACCAACCAAAAATATCCAGCCAACAGCGTCCTGTGGGCAGCGTCCTGTGACCACTGATGAAGGACTAGAGGATGACCAACACAAACTGTGCAGCAGCAGATGAGCTATCGTCTCTGACTTTACATCTACAAGGTGGACCGACAAGGTAGGAGTGTCTAATAGAGTGGACAGTGAGTGGACACAGTGTTTAAAAACTCCAGCAGCACTGCTGTGTCTGATCCACTCGCACCAGCACAACACACACTAACACACCACCACCACGTCAGTGTCACTGCAGTGCTGGGAATGATCCACCACCCAAAGAGTACCTGCTCTGTGAGGGTCCATGGGGGTGCTGACCTCTGAAGAACAGGGTAAAAGGGGGCTAACAAAGTATCAGAGAAACAGATGGACTACAGTCTGTAACTGTAGAACTACAAAGTGCACCTATATAGTAAGTGGAGCTGATAAAATGGACAATGAGTGTAGAAACAAGGAGGTGGTCAGAATGTTCTGCCTGATCTGTGTATAATCTGTACAGTATCTTGTATTGTGTTGTCCTAAATAGGTTGCAGAAAGAAGTACATTTTTCTGATTTTTGGATGGCGTCACTGCACCAGCCGGTTGGGCAAAATAATATTAACCAATAATATCATGTTTAAACCCCTCCCCTCCCTGCCCCCCACGCCCACCCCCACCCATCATGGAGAGAAAACGCTCAGGTAGCTCAGTGATCCTCCCTGAAACACACACATACGTCACAGTAAGGATGGAGAATGAATGATTTCCCATTTAAACTGAGTTTAACAACCTGACATGGACTGAGTGAACTGTGTGATGATTTAGGCGTGCAGTTAGTCGCGGTTGCCAACTTTCAGTTTTCAGTTTTGCGTGCAGTGTTACGCCTCTCAAAGCACTATTTTTAAACACCGCTCATTGGCTTTAGCATGTAGACCTGTGATTCTTAAAATAGTCCCCGACCAGTAAACATTTTTGCTCCAGCTATAGACACCTAAACGAAGCCTTTAAGAGCACTAAATACCTGCTGCAGGTGTGTTGCAACTGGGCTAAAGCAAAATATGTGTTGAGGGAGCTGTTTTTACTGGCTGGTTTCAAGGTTTAAGGACCAATAAAGTATAACTGGCTGTCTTGTTCAAAGTCAGCGATAGTTAAATAGTGTTTACTGTGATTGTTAGAAAGCAATGAAATAAATTCTCCCTCACGTGTCGCAGTTGGTGCAGATTTGTGTGGGTTTTAGTAAAGTAATGAATAGTGAGTGCAGTTTTTTCCAGGATGTATTAAGTAATGTTAATCTTATTACATTGAGAGGAGTAATTAAGTCATTTGTAATGGGTTATGGTTGGCAGCAGATGATGAGGATATAAAATCAAAACAAATATGAGTTCAGGCTTAATCAAATTTGTAGTTGAGTTAAGAAAGATAGAGGGGGAGAGAGAGACTAAAGAGAGATAGAGGGAGAGAGAGAGACTGTAAAGAGAGAGAGACTGTAAAGAGAGCTAAAGGGGGAGCGAAAGACTGTAAAGAGAGATAGAGGGGAAGAGAGAGACTGTAAAGAGAGATAGAGGGGGTGCGAAAGACTGTAAAGAGAGATAGAGGGGAAGAGAGAGACTGTAAAGAGAGATAGAGGGGGTGCGAAAGTCTGTAAAGAGAGATAGAGGGGAAGAGAGAGACTGTAAAGAGAGCTAGAGGGGGTGCGAAAGACTGTAAAGAGAGATAGAGGAGAGAGAGACTAAAGAGAGATAGAGGAAAGAGAGAGACTGTAAAGAGAGATAGAGGAGAGAGAGACTAAAGAGAGATAGAGGAAAGAGAGAGACTGTAAAGAGAGATAGTGGGGGAGAGAGACTAAAGAGAGATAGAGGAAAGAGAGAGACTGTAAAGAGAGATAGTGGGGGAGAGAGACTGTAAAGAGAGAGAGGAGAGAGACTGTAAAGAGAGAGAGGAGAGAGACTGTAAAGAGAGATAGAGGAGAGACTAAAGAGAGATAGAGGAAAGAGAGAGACTGTAAAGAGAGATAGTGGGGGAGAGAGACTAAAGAGAGATAGAGGAAAGAGAGAGACTGTAAAGAGAGATAGTGGGGGAGAGAGACTAAAGAGAGATAGAGGAAAGAGAGAGACTGTAAAGAGAGATAGTGGGGGAGAGAGACTAAAGAGAGATAGAGGAAAGAGAGAGACTGTAAAGAGAGATAGTGGGGGAGAGAGACTAAAGAGAGATAGAGGAAAGAGAGAGACTGTAAAGAGAGATAGTGGGGGAGAGAGAGACTGTAAAGAGAGAGAGGAGAGAGACTGTAAAGAGAGAGAGGAGAGAGACTGTAAAGAGAGATAGAGGAGAGACTAAAGAGAGATAGAGGAAAGAGAGAGACTGTAAAGAGAGATAGTGGGGGAGAGAGACTAAAGAGAGATAGAGGAAAGAGAGAGACTGTAAAGAGAGATAGTGGGGGAGAGAGACTAAAGAGAGATAGAGGAAAGAGAGAGACTGTAAAGAGAGATAGTGGGGGAGAGAGACTAAAGAGAGATAGAGGAAAGAGAGAGACTGTAAAGAGAGATAGTGGGGGGAGAGAGACTGTAAAGAGATAGTAGGGCAAGAGAGAGGGGGAGAGAGAGACTGTAAAGAGAGAGGGGGAGAGAGAGACTGTAAAGAGAGAGGGGGAGAGAGACTGTAAAGAGAGATAGAGGAGAGAGAGAGAGAGAGACTGTGGTAGAGACATGAAGCTGGAGCTGCAGGAGATCCAGCCATGTTCTCAATAGGCTACAATATGATCCAGTCGGACGTTGTCAAGCAGAAAGAACGTATACTAGTCGTGATGCACGTTGGTTGGCTGGCTTCTGATGTGTTTGCGCAGTGTGAGAGCGTGAGAAGAGACCCAAAATCCTGAGTCTCACGCCAAAACTGAGAGTTGGCAACGCTGAATCAGCTCCATGCTAATTGGTTGGGTAAACGCTTCCCCTACTTGTTGGCTACATTAGCCTCATAGATTCAGGACAAAAGGAAGCAAACTGCAGTCTCCAAATGATGTCTTGGCTGGTCATCTACATTCGAAGACTGTATAAATTAGATTTTTCACTGAACTACTCAATTAAATAGTAAGGAAATTACTTCAATTGTGAGCTGGGAAGTCAGAAGAATGCTCTGTGAAAAGGCTTCCAAAGAACAGGATAGGAAACCGCAGAGTTATTGACACAGAGTCATGACCACCTGGTGAGATGCTTGAGCTTTAACTCCTCTCTGCCTCCCACAGCCCTTCAGGATGCACGTTCTGGGGTAAGAAGCCCTGGAGCCGGAAGAAGAAAATCCTCTGGCAGTTGGGAACGCTGGTGGGCGCTCCAGTTGGCATCGCGCTGATCGCTGGCATCGCCATCCCTGCCATGATCATTGGTATTCCTGTGTATGTGGGCAGAAAGGTGGGTGTCATGCCTTTAGATTAGTCTCACATTGGTTTGAACATATCAGATTTTATAATCTCTTTATAAATTCTCTATAAATTCTTTTCGAGTGTCGCCTTGCCCTTCGAAACTGATCTTCAAGGAATAGCGGTTGAAATCTTCCCTACTTCATTAACAGCTACCAGCGCTGCTCTGTAGGCGACCCTGCCAGTCTGCAGTGACAGCAGAGGAGGGTAAAGTTCAGCTCCTCACTGCTGGGCTTTAGTTAAATTCAGGGCATCATATGCCTTCAAAGAGGGGGGCAATTATTTATTATCACCCACCCCTAATTCTTCAGTGATATGAAGCTGAAGTCAGATATTCACCAGATTCTTGTTTGAATTTTCCTGTTCCACCTTAAATGGAGCAGCAGCTCTGATGCCTGAGGTGCCAGAATGTAACTGCGGCACCATTTAAGGTGAAACAGGAGATTTAGCTAGCTACCGAGACATCAGCTACTACTAGCAATTTTTTTATGCTTGTTATGAAGAAAAGGACCATAATACACTGAAACAACATTAAACTAAGATAAAACAGTGGATATCGTAATTTTTAACTGAGAAAATTCTCACATTTGTGTGTTTCTCTGGTCTCTTGTTCTCCATCTTGCCTGTTTTTCTTTTTTTCTCATAACTCTCTGTTTGGAGTCTCTGAAAAACCTCAGTTTGGAGGGTCATGTAGCCCCAACACTTCACCCTCCCCCTCTATCTCAACAAGAATCGGGACACCCTATCCCTAGACGAGAACGCTCAAAATGAGGGTAGGGCTCAGTGGTAGGCGCGAAGGGTAAAATGGGACTGGGCCTTAATTTCACACTTTACTTTTAGTTCTCCTGTGAGAGATGCATATTTGTGCCAGACTACTCAGCTGCAGCCATGACTGCATGAATTTACAGGCCATCCATGAAAAACAATCTAAATTTTAGTCCATCTGTAATGCATTTTTTTAAAAAGGCTTGTTTGACTGTCCATAAAAAGGTTCTGTGATGTACAAACAAAATTTGCAGCTTGTATTGAAGACGAATTTGAACTTGCACCCATATACGCTAACCCATGTGTAATGAGGCCGATCAGAGCAAGAATTTAGGCCAGTGTGGCTGCAGATCAGAGTGCAGCATAGTTCTCCTTTTGTACAGAACGTTATACCTTTGAGCTTTACAGATGAGCTCAGCAAATGTGGGGGTGATGGGTTTGCAGACTCGAAAGTAGCGAGGGAGGTGAGAAACCAAGACTCAAACACAGGCTTTTGTGCTCAGTAAATCCACAGGCATTACAACACAAAACTGGCAATGGCGAAGGTGTTTTTTCCAGACTGTCAGTCAAAAAAAAAACATCTGATTGATGTGTAGATAAAGAGAGAGGCATCTAGATGTGTAACTGCCCACTGTCTATCTAGCTAAACCAAACAAAATTTGGTGTTTTCCCCAGTCTCTCTCATTTATTTTTGCCATCAAAATGAATAAATTTAAATGGGGGTTCCACCAAATTTGCAAAATTTGTATTATTCAGTCATTGGGATGCAATCCGAGTGATTCAGAGTGGTTTGGTGTGAAATGGTTCAGATGTCTTTACAGTGGTGGTGATAGGAACCAGGGGTCGCCATGACTACAACACAAATATAGACATTTTATTTACTATCCAGAACCACCAGTGAACCTACATGAGTCTTCTGAGTTTATATGGAATGTAGATGATGATGGAAGTGTTTTGCCAAAACTATCATAAAACAGTGTCTCAGTCATCAGGCAGTGAATTCATAACCATTTCATGTAGGAACTTTCTGTGAGGGAGCTTTTAGAGGTGGACGTCTGGTTCCTATCACCACCACTGTGAACAATTCTGACTCGGTAAGTTTCTCTAGAACAGAACGTTTCACACCAAACCACTCTGAATGAGTCTGTTTACATCTTAACCGCTTAATTATGCAGAAATTTTGAAAAATTGCTGGACTTCCCCTTTATTTACATATATTATATTAGTCTTAAAGAGACAATAACAAAAACAGCCTGATTACTTCTAAGGTATAAAGAGAGAAGGAGAGTTTAGAAAACGGTAATGTAAATATGAATTAATGAACTTTTGATGAATAAAACAACACACAAGTTTAAAGAGGACCTTGGGGGCGGGTGAGACTGTGGTAATTTCCCCAACAGGATGAAGTTTAGTAGTTTGTTGGGCATAAGAATGCTAGCAGACTAAGCAGGCTAACATGACTGTAAAAAGTGATTCATTGTTTTAACTTGGTTCATTAAAGTTAATTAGTTAAACAGCGAAGCCCTTTAGCCCTTTAAAGTAAAACAGCTGCACATAAAAAATAAAAGTGAGCAACACTTTCTGCCTTCCAGGTTACATAATACAAGTCACAATCACTTTCAGTTCATCTGAGAATACCAAGAATTCCGAAAATGCTCACAGATGATGAACTCGTGACAGATGCCAGAGAGTAAACGATAGATTGCGTATGAGTGTAGGGATTTCTAGGAGGTGTAGTGAAAGTGTTAAAGCAGTCCTAGGAAACTAAGGCTGCGTTCACACAGCAGGTAAAAGTAGCCCAAATCTGAACTTCTCAGCAAATCTGATTTTTTTTTGTTTGCCTGTTCAGATTATCTTTTAAATGTGATCTGTATGCGACATCAGTCTGAACAGATCAGCTCCTAAACTGACCCGCATGCGCAAAAGATCAGAGCGTCACGCTGCTTCACGGCTCATCCAGAGGTAAACAATCACGAACGCCAGTCGCTCCCGGAGGATCAGCTTCATCTTCACCAGCATCACAGGAGCCATCATGAAGCTTCACTGACTGACAGCTGGGCTCATCACCCAGAATGTGTTCGAGCCGTAAAAAGGGCGCGGTCACTTCTTTGGTTCTCCTCGGATTCTTTAAACTTTGCTTTCAGACCTTTAACTGTTCTTTGACGCTGCAGCCTCGTTCTCCTACGACCGCGTTCGGACATTTCTTTAGAAATCCCTTTGAATACGGAGGGTTTTGTATCAGTCTCTCCTGATTTATTGGTACAGAAACATCAGCCCAAATGTTTGAGTCTCAGCAGCATGAAATTATGACACATGTCGAGTTGGATTGACGTAGAAGTCACATGAATCCCGATCTGGCTGTTCAGACTGAGTCGCATTGCCGCATATCGGATACGTATCGGATTCCAGTACCACATACGAAAGGGTCTCAAACCAGAATTGAAAATGTCAGATTCAGTGTGTTTCGCTATTCACACAGACACACAGACACACATCTGAGTCACATATGAGGAAAAAGATCAGATTTGGGCCACTTTTACCTGCTGTGTGAACAAAGCCTAAATAACCCAGAAAAGTTCAAAGGCCTTTCAGTGTGAGTTCATGTAATGGAAGTTTAAGTTTAGTTTCAGATCACTTATTTATTTATTTATTTATTCACAGTTCTTAAGAAGTAGGTGTGTGTCGTCCTTTTAGAGCATCTTGTAAAGCTGAACGCAGAAGAGTGAACTGGTTTTTCCACATTCTGCTTGTATGACTGATACAAAGTTCCCCAGAGTTGGTGGTTGGTTTTGCATGCAGGCTTTAGTTTTAGATAAATATTGGTTTTATGCATGACTTTTTGATAACGTCCAACTTCCTGAATTCCAGACAGGACATTTTACTGGCACATTTTTTTTCTTATTTACTTTTGGTTTAATTTTCCTTTCACTTTCATTTATTTATTCTATTTTTCTGCGTTGACATTCCCCAAGTGGGTGGCGCAGTTAATGTAAAATGAATTTATTTATGATATGGAGCAGCAGTGCCATGATGCAAGCCAGAGAAACCGTCTGTATAAAGAAAGTGCATGTGGCACGTTGACAGACAGCAACTTTTTACTGCATATTACTCACTTTATTTTTAATACTGACAGCTGCTGTTAATAGAGCTGCGTGGCGTAATTGTCAGTCATGCAGCTTATTTAAATGTTTCACATTGTGTCACTGTGCCATCTGCTCACTGCTCAGATAAGATTATCTGCTGAATAAATGGGTGTAAATTAAATATGAGTGGGCTGGGGAACCATTGTTGTTCTGCTGGGACATAAACAAGAACAATAGGAAGCCTGTTTACTTACAGCGCTCGTATACAGCTGTCTGTCAAGGGTGACAACAAAGTTATCATTTAACTATTCAAAAAATTATTATTAAATAATATATTGCTATAGTAAAGTCTATCACAGTATTTTATATAATATCTCAAAATGTAATAAGCAAAATTATCTTATTAAATATAAAATGCTGTTCCACATCACAAAGAGATCATCTCCACCCACAATGTAAATAGTCATATGAATGTTTAAATTGCTAATTAAGCTGAGTTGTATTGATGGGTCACAATTTTTAGGTAAAATCGGTATCATGAGACGCCTTCATACCAGTATTTACTTAAGTACTGGTATGATTTCTGCTTTATACAGTATACAGGATGTTACTTTGTAAATGGGTCATTCTACAGAAACGTCCATTTTTGTGTTACACTTGAGAAAAAAAAAAAACGTCAGGGTTACAATTTCTTTATATTTTAAAATAAAACAAGTTATTTTAACAATTACACCTTCTTGAGCTGTTAATTTAGCGATATTGGTTTTTAAATCAATCATATAGAATTCCAAACACCACAGAAGAGCTCGTCCTCACAGTTACCGCATAATAAAAAAAAAAATCTCTTTTGATATAAAAGTCACACTGATGACATCACTTGACTTCCTTTTACCTGTTTTCTGAGGATCTATGAAGAAAAGCACATGGTGAGTCCACTGTGTCTTTCAGTTATCAGAGATTTTCTCATTCAGCTCATGATTTCATATGAAGCTTTTAGCTGAAGTCACTGGTGTGACCGACTTTATTCTGAGGTCATTGTGAAAAAATAGAATACAAATGGATTAAATTCCATATTTTAGTGGATATTGCATGATTGACATGTGGTTTGATGTTCTGTAGCAGACATTCTGTAAAATGCATTTTTCATTAAAAATGTCTCTGGTGTTCCTTTATTATGTGGAACACCAATGAGGATCAGTAACACCAGTGACTCCTATGGACAGACAGAAAAGTGGACGTTTCTGTAGAATGACCCAAACGCGCGTATGTCAAGTTTTTCAACACCTCTTCTAGAGTTTCTTCTGAAATGAAGGTGTTAATAGTGAGTTTATGCTGCAGTAACAGCCTCGACTCTTCTGGGAAGGCTCTAGATGTTGAACATTGCTGTGAGGATTTGATTGAGCATTAGTGAGGTCAGGTACTGATGCTGGATGGTCAGTTCTGGATCATAAACTCATCACAAAGGTATTGGATGGAGCTCCACCACTCCAGAGAACACAGCTCCACTGCTCCACAGCCCAATGCTGGGGGGCTTTATACCCCTCTAGCCCACGCTTGGCACTGGGCATGGAGACCTTAGGCTTTATTGGTTAATGTGTTTCCATGAAGATTATACAAGCTGTGTCAGCAGTTGGTGACCTTAAAGTAACTGAATTCACTATTACGACTGTCTGGATACTTTTGGACATAGAGAGTTTATTTATACAGGGAGTTCTGTATTGATGTTTCAGAAGAACACAGTTCTAACTGCAGATTTTCTTTATCGCTTCTCCTCAGATTCATAACCGCTATGAAGGAAAGGACATCTCAAAGCACAAGAGGAACCTGGTAATCGCAGGCGGAGTCACGTTGTCTGTTATTGTGTCACCAGTAGTGGCTGCAGTGACCGTTGGTAAGGAAGCAATTTTAACGTCCAGTTTCCTCCTGGGCTGGTGTCAGAGACAAAGGTCGCCTTATTACATACCGTGAAGTTATGAGGCAATGTTTTGTTGTTGGAGAAGGGCTGCCAAATTAATTTGTAGGCTTTCAAAGTTTATGGCTCATAAGGAGTGATGAACAGGCTGCTCACCTTATAAAATACCTGCGTGCTGGTTCTAACAAATCAGTACCATCTGACAGCACTAGAATAACTCGCTTATTTATTTGGGTGGCTGTGACTTTTTCTGTTTGTTTTTTATTTATTTAGTCATTAGATCACTATATATATTATATAGGAGTGCTAGGAAATGAATAGTGCAGGCACACCCAACTGACAGCCACAGGGCAGTGCACATCAAGTGGATTATGCACATGGGTGCGGGCAGTGTGACTAAATTTTAGCATTGTGATAAATTATGTCCTAATACACCTTTCTGGGCATATCATGGCTATGATCTGTACTTAAAAAACACATTCATTACAATTTGCATTACAAAGTGAGACATTATTAAGGCATGTTTGGATTTAATGCAGTGCAGTTTGTAAAACATTGAATAAACCTCATTGTAGTTGTAGTAGTGCTGGGCGATATGACCTCAAATCAATATCACGATAAATTGAATGTTTTATCTCGATTATGATTAATGAACGATTTTTTTTTTGTGTTTTTGTTTTTTTGCCCTCATAGTTCACTGACAAGGTTTGTACTGTAAATTTGCTCTGCATATCTTAATGTAAATCTTCTCAACAGCCAGATCAGAATTCGCGTGACTTTTACGTCAATCCAACACGACATTCGTCATAATTTCGCGCTGCTGAGACACACAAACATTTGGGCTGATATTTCTGTACAAATGTTTGTACTGTACAAATTTCTGTTTAGGAGCTAATCTGTTCAGACTGATGTCGCATACAGATCACATTTAAAAGATAATCAAACAACAGCCAAACAAAAAAAATAAAATTTGGTGAGAAAGTCAGATTTGAGCCACATTTACCTGCTGTGTGAAGCCTTAGCTTCCATGTCTCAGAGTGGACGTGGCGGAGTCACGTGACGACACACGTGGTAGTATGTTTTTAAGGGGACAGTACACGAACGCACAGAGTGGGGAAAGGATTAACAGAATTTTTAAAAAATCGACATGGGCAAGATTACGTCGGTTAGAGGTTCTGAATGTCGGTTTCGATTACTTTTCGATTAATCGCCCCGCCCTAAATTGTAGGATTATTATTGTCGTCATTATTGTCAGTGTTTTTTAATATGTGGCACTACTGGTTCTATTTTGTCTGTTACTATTTATTAAATGTCAGAAAAACAAAATATCGTGGTGTATTGTGTATCATGAAAATGTCTTGAAGTATTGTGATTTATTTTTGCCATATCGCCCACCCCCATATGTACAGCAATTAATTAGTCCTTGAGAAGAAAAGAAAAAAAACACAGAGAAACATTGTGCATCCACTAATAGTCCGTCTCTGTGTGTTAGGTATCGGAGTGCCCATCATGCTGGCGTACGTGTACGGCGTGGTGCCGATCTCGCTGTGCCGTAGCGGCGGCTGCGGTGTGTCTGCAGGGAACGGTAAAGGTGTGCGGATCGAGTTTGATGACGAAAACGACATGAATGTGGGCAGCGGTGCAGCAGCAACCGGTGAGTGACCTGAACGAGTAGATCCTAAATCATCAGACCAAAACATCATCAAACACACCTGGACTTTCACGTATTCATATCCTCACCGTCAGAGTACCGCCTCTCTCTGAGGCAGTATGTAGCCTCTCTCTGAGGCAGTATGTAGCCTCTCTCTGAGGCAGGGAGAGTATGTAGGGGGTCATTTTGTTGAATAACTTTTTTAAATATTTAAGTTAGAATAATCGTATTTTTATACAAGCAACGTGTACATCTCTGCTACAAACGAACACTTGAACTTTGTTTATAGCTTCTACCATTCAGTACAATTCCACCCAAAAAGAGAAGTGCAGTGTTCCAGTTTAGCTCATGGGTGGGTCAGTTAACATCTCTGACATTCTCAAATGGCTACAGGTGAAGTGCCATCTTCAAATAAACCTTCGTACATTTACTGTTTAGTTTTCTTCCAGTAATTATTCCTACATTCTGAAACATGACTGCTCTGTCCTTCAGCCTGTTTTTGTCCAGGCTGGTCGAACTAGGTACAAAAAATCATTTAGCTCAAGGACCACGTCTGCAGTTCTCCAGCATAGAACATTCCTGAAGAAATAATATGCTCTAAACCTCAGATGACATGGTGTGAATAGTTAAAGGGATCATTTTTTTATTTAAAACTCTCAATAACTCTGGCGTGCAGTTATTGTTGCTATTGTAAGATAAAACCTTGTCTCTGTCAGATGTTAACCTCACCTGGAGTTACCCTTACCTGGAGCTTTCGAACGGTCTAAAAAATAAAGAAATAAGTAAATGACTTCTAAGAAGTCACAAGGCTTTAATAAGTGAGGATTTGATTGCATTAATGAATAAAAGAGTGAAGAGGCAGTCCACTTACCCCAAATGCAGTCGGGCAGCCAAGATTCGTTTGTTCAGATTTTGCTTCTTTAGTTTTTAGAATAAGAGCTGCTGTGCTAAAATGCAGTATGGAATAGATAGACCTTACTTACACATTTAAGCTAAACATTTAGGCTGAACTGCATTATCATATCAACATCTGGAAAACGTCTTGCTATTCCACTGTTCCTCCTGGAAGGATTTGGTGCCGGGGCGTGTTAAACTTCACTACGCAGGTACATAGTGTTACCACAGTAATACCTCAGGCTTGCTTACTGTAAAAGAGTTAGAAGCTGCAACTCAATAATGATAAACCTTTGAACATTGTATTACGAAAAAAAAAAGATGTACAAATAGTCTGGTGCACTATCACTGATTCCCTACTGATGCATGCGCTTGCAGACTGTGGTTTAACCTTTTCAAGTCCTTTAGCCCACCGGTGGTTCCAAAATGCACTTCGTCATATTCTTCATAACTTTCAAATTTCATAAGCTACATTTTAAAGCTGGGGGTCATATGAGAGCTGTAACTGTCTTTTTTCCAGTCAAATAGATGGTGATGTAATTTTAAACCCTTATAATAAAAGAAGCTGAACTCTCAATTTTTTTTTCTACTGAAAGTCGACCCATTTTTCCACAAATCTGGGCTATAAACTATAAACAGATGGCGCCTCTTCAGTGATCTGCTCTGTAAACATTATTTTTTATAAAATAATACAAAGAGCGTCTAAGATTTTTGGCTTTCGGCAGTAAATTGTAAGCATATAGCGATATGTATGATCATAAAACACATTCTGTTAATTTTAGGGGAACTTTTACAAAAAATAAATAAATAAATAAAAAATTTGCATTTATTTCATGCAGTTACTGAATAATTTGCCTTACGATTTGGTCATGTAAATTCAGAAGGACAAACCAGAATATACCCTAGAGAATAACAGGTTAAGCTACTGTTATCATGCAAAGTTACTGTCAAAGCAAAATTTGGACACCAAACATGTTTTCACTGAAAAATCATGTACATTTTTTTTCCTGAACTTTTTCCTGAACTAAAAAGCTCAACTGTTGTCAATTGATGAATCACAATTTTATCTGTGTTGGTGAAAATATATATATAATGCTCAGATAATAAGCTCGCAATTTTAACATTTATCAGAATTTTTAGCCCCATTGTGTCGGGATCTGTTTGAGCCACTACATTTTTATATTGGTACAGTCGTTTATTTGAAAATCACGAACGCTGATACGGGATTAATGAATTACAAATACATCTAGCAATCGGTAAGACACATAAGAGAAAGCTGTGAATAAAGACAGAAGGAAGGAAGAAAAAATATAAAACAGAAATATTGGAGTTTTTTTGCTTTTCGTCTGACAGTGATGTTATACGTCTGGTCTCCAGCGTGAGCTGAAACAGTGTTTAGATGGCTTATAAACTAACGGGCTTTGTTGGTGTCTTCCAGTCTCTCTAATCTTCTCGCTTCAGTAAATGAGTGTCTGCTGTGCTCCTCCTGTGGTAGAATATTAATGTTAATAATCATAATCCTCCGTCTGTGTGCAGACACCACCTCCGTGGCGGAGACCAGGCATAACCCGAGTATCGGCGAGGGCAGCGTGGGCGGACTGACCGGCAGCCTGAGCGCCAGCGGGAGCCACATGGAGCGCATCGGAGCTATGAGAGACAACCTAAGCGAAAACGCCAGCACCATGGCCCTCGCAGGAGCCAGCATCACCGGCAGCCTGTCCGGCAGCGCCATGGTCAACTGCTTTAACAGGTAAATGCAAATCCTGCTGTTTATCAGTATCATTGTTGGTAGGCATGAACACCTTATTACTAAATATCTGATCATTCAGTTCAACTGCAGTTCTTTAAAACGATTCTGTGCATAATGGAATCTCGAATTTCACTAAACAAACATGACAAGAGGAGATATTTACGCACCTTTTTTAGTTGTTTATGGATTTTTACATTTAAAAATTTTGGCATTCTTTTTTTGTCCAATCCTGGTGCTGGTGTGCATAACCCTGGGGCAGGGTTGGGATAGCTACTGGAAAATTATTAGCTAGCTGCTTTTCCAAAATTTGTATCTAGCTACAATTTAGATACTTTTCCAGAAAAAGTAGTGGCTACTTTTTAGCTACTTTTTGAAAAGTAGTGCGCAACACACACTAACACACCACCACCACGTCAGTGTTACTGCAGTGCTGAGAATGATCCACCACCCAAATAGTACCTGCTCTGTGAGGGTCCATGGGGGTCCTGACCACTGAAGAACAGGGTAAAAGGGGGCTAACAAAGTATGCAGAGAAACAGATGGACTACAGTCTGTAACTGTAGAACTACAAAGTGCACCTATATAGTAAGTGGAGCTGATAAAATGGACAATGAGCGTAGAAACAAGGAGGTGATGTTATGCCTGATCGGTGTATATTACATTATATTAGAAGTTGCAGTTAAGTCACTGTACATCATAAGTCTGTTAGCTGTGGTGATCTTAGAAGAACAAGCCAAACTCCCGCGCATATTCAGGACAGCGTAGAGGATCATGGGATGTATCTGCCAGCACTTTAGGACATCTACAACAGCAGAGCACTGGCAAAATTACAGCTGACCCCGCTCATCCTGGACATCACCTCTTCCAGACACGCCCCTCTGGTAGAAGATTCATGACCATCAAAACCAGCACAGACATGTTCATAGCTTTTTTCCCCAGAGCTGCAGATCATTTACCACAGTAGACACTCGCACTTTACACTTTAACTGAACCATCAAACCTCCTCACTTTATTACAGCACACATATTTATACATATGTTTCTATCACTTTGTAATATTTAATATATAATATTTTTTTATAGTATATTTTATAGCACGTCCTTTTGACCTGCTTGCTTACAGACATTCATATTGGCATATGTACGTATATCCCACATCTTATATGTACATCTGAGCTCCTTTTAACATGGTTTATCATTATGCTTTATTCTATGTTCTGTTTATTGTATTTTATTTTATTTTTCCCTTAGTTTAATACTTGTTAACAGTCTGTTCGCTTGTCTGGTCTGTTTAATGTTACATGTCATACCTGTGTGACTCACCAAGACAGATTGCTTGTACGTGTGACACACTTGGCGAAACAAAGCGATTCTGATTATTCAGAGCGAATGGTGAGAATGTTATCGAAGGTGCGTTTGGTTGAATGTTCTCCGCTGTTTCTCCTGCAGGCTGGAGGTTCAGGCTGACGTCCAGAAGGAGCGCTGCAGTCTGAGCGGAGAGTCCGGCACGGTCAGCCTGGGGACAATCAGTGACAACGCTAGTACCAAAGCAATGGCTGGATCCATTCTTAATGCCTACATGCCTCTGGACAGGTAGTGAAAAATCAAATTTCCACAGTAAAAACTGAAGCGTTTTCAGCGATCTCTGACTTCTGGACTCTTCTGTTTATAGACTATAACATGAGATTCATCGTGTCTGTCTCTGTTCTGTGTTTAGCAGAGACGGCAGCAGTATGGAGGTGCAGGTGGACGTGGAGTCCAAGCTGGGGAAGCTGCGGCACCACAGCGGCAGCAGCAGCATGGACGACGGCAGCACAGGCGGGCGAGGGGGCGGCGCGTGTTCCTCTGGCTGTCCGCACGAGGGCAAGTGCGGCTCGTCCCGCTGGGCCAAGGAGTCCTCGTCCTCCTCCTCGTCTTCAGGCAAGAAGAGCAAAGGCAAGCTGCGCAAAAAAGGCGGCGGCACGAAAATAAACGAGACGCGAGAGGACATGGACGCTCAGCTGCTGGAGCAGCGCAGCACCAACTCCAGCGAGTTCGATTCGCCGTCTCTGAGTGGCAGCCTGCCGTCCGTGGCCGACTCGCACTGCAGCCACTTCTCAGAGTTCAGCTGCTCCGATCTGGACGCCTGCCGGCCATCCTGCTGCGGCCACGAGCCTCACTCCAGGCCTTCGAACGGGGCCGGGGCGGTCAGCCCTCTACCTGAAGTGGAGCACGACCGGCTGGAAAACTGCCCCGCCCCCGTTCACCTGCCACAGGCTGCTGCTGCTGCTGCTACCGCCACGAGCGGAGGGGAACGCCCCCTTTGCCACATCACAGAGGAGAACGTTGGCTCGATCTGTGCACCTGAGCTAGACCCCAGTGTTACGGCGGGTTCTCCTAAAGAACGTAACAACAACCTCCCTCAGCCAGCCAGCCCCGTGCGCAATGCCTGCATTCAGACTGAGATATAGCGCTCGGAAAAAAACAAACAAACAGTGGTTGTGACATCACAACACAGTAAGCAGGAGGGCAGGAGATGAGCTAACCCAAATGCTAGCTTTCAAAGCTAACCTCACGCCCAGTTTTCTTGCTGAGGATTATTGCACACGGACTTATTTTCTCATATATATAGATATATAAATATAAAAGAGGGGGTTAAAAAAAGCGAAGCTTTTGTTTTTGTGGCGGTTTGTTTAATTTCCAGGTCGGCCAGTGTTGATCACAGAATGTGGCAGAGGGAACTCGCGGTCGATTAAAGAGAGAGACCGTTAAGAAAAGGGGTTAAAGAAGGTCACCGGTTCCGAGGGGGGAGGCCGCTTTACAGAACGACTAACGCTGGAGGAAACTCGTGAAGAGCAACAGACGAATGTAAGACGGCAGGTGATGGACAGATACGGATGGTGGCTGATGATGTAGCTGTTTAATCACACATGCCTCTATTTCAGTGACGGTTGCTGTGATCGAGGGTTGTTTATTTTTTTTGTTTTGTTTTGTTTTTTTTGCCTGAGCCTCATGAATAGTGAGCTATAGTGCTTTCAGGCACCAGACATTTACACAGAAAACACCATATATATTCTCTCAGTTATATAGACCAAGTTATATCTGTGGTTGGAGGGATCCGCTTCTACTCATAACTCAGATTTCAGACCGTTTTAAAGGGGTTATGATGCCTTCATAGCAGCGTTTATCAGACATAAAACCTAAGAGGGACCAGGCAATGATGGACTTTTTTGTTTTTTGTTTACTTGTAAATGATTTTGTTTCTCCTTTCTGAAGCTGTTATACTTTTAGTGTTTCTCTTTCTTTTCCATTTTTGGAAAGGTTGTTATGTGTTGAATCCCTGTGTGGGGTGCTCTGGATACAGTTTGTGTCGGCGCCCTCTTCTGGTAGGTTAAGGAAACTTGCGGCACAACCCTTTTGATTCAGCCGTATTCGTAAAATATGTTGAGCAAAGTAAAATGAATGGGAGAGACTGAGGTTAAAGGAATAATCTGGCGTTTTTCAGCATTATCTCTGTTTACTGCGCCTCATACAGTCCATTATTTTCTGTGCTTAGTAAAAGAATAGAAAGCAGCTCATTCGACACATTACAGTAGAGCTGTCCTGACGAGCGCTGCAGTATTCCTTCAATTTAATGGTTGTTAATTGGGTTTTTATGGTTGAATCAAAAGGGTATGTGTTCACTTTAATCCCTGTAAGTCTGACATTTCTCAGTTCAAAGGTTATGATGGTAAAATCACACCAATGCATTCAGGTTGTTTCAAACACCTCATGATTAATACAAGTGATTCTTTTTTTTTCTTTTTTTTTGTACCTTTGTTGACTCATGGTGCCTTTTGGAGTTAGAGAGAAAAAAACGTTTGTTGTTCCTCCATTACGTGTCTTTCAGAATAATAATAAAAGAAAAGAATCAAACACATCTGAAGTGGATGAAATCAATGTCTGTGTGACCTCACTAGTGATGTGGTGTAAATACATTGGTCAGGCATATTATTCTGACCACCTCCTTGTTTCTACGCTCATTGTCCATTTTATCAGCTCCACTTACTATATAGGTGCACTTTGTAGTTCTACAGTTACAGACTGTAGTCCATCTGTTTCTCTGATACTTTGTTAGCCCCCTTTTACTCTGTTCTTCAGTGGTCAGGACCCCCATGGACCCTCACAGAGCAGGTACTATTTGGGTGGTGGGTCATTCTCAGCACTGCAATAACACTGACGTGGTGGTGGTGTGTTAGTGTGTGTTGTGCTAGTCTGAGTGGATCAGACACACCAGTGCTGCTGGAGTTTTTAAACACCTCAGTGTCACTGCTGGACTGAGAATAGTCCACCAACCAAAAACATCCAGCCAACAGCGTCCTGTGGGCAGCGTCCTGTGACAACTGATGAAGCACTAGAGGATGACCAACAAACTGTGCAGCAGCAGATGAGCTATCGTCTCTGACTTTACATCTACAAGGTGGACTGACAAGGTAGGAGTGTCTAATAGAGTGGACAGTGAGTGGACACAGTGTTTAAAAACTCCAGCAGCACTGCTGTGTCTTAATTTTTTTTTCCCTTCTTCCTCTTTCTCTTTGGTGGACACCAGCGTGCGCTAAAGACTGTAGCAACCTACCAAAGACCACACCGGGCTGTTGACCATTTACAGTGAGACCAGAAACCTCACACTGAGGTTTTACAAAATCACCTGTGAATTCAGACAAACACACATACTCAGATTTCAAAGCTGGACTTCTCAGTAAAGCTGGAAAATGTGTCAAAAAAGTGAGAACCATCTGAGAAACTTGGACTCAGACTTCTTTACAGTGGTGGTGATAGGAACCAGGGGTCGCCATGACTACAACACAAATATAGACATTTTATTTACTATCCAGAACCACCAGTGAACCTACACGAGTCTTCTGAGTTTATATGGAATGTTGATGATGGAAAATAGTGGAAAATCTGAAATAAGTTTTCTTTGGGGACTATTTTGCCTCACAGCGCCCTGCATATTATGTATCCCTCCACCATGAATGGAGTTTAAGGCCGAAATCATCTTTAAAAAGATTGTTCTTCAAGGGTTCTTTAGTAAAGACAAAGGTTCTATATAGAATCATGAACACACAAACCATTTGCATGCTAAAATGGTTCTTTGCATGGTGAAATAGTTCTTCAGACTGATGGAGAATGTGCTGTAAATTGTTCCATATAGCACCAGAAAGGGTTCTGCTATAGTTACAATGTCAAGCCTCTAACAATAAAGGAATTTTAGCATGCAAATGGTTCTTTGAGTGTTCATGGTTCTATATAAAACCTTTGTATTTACGAAAGAACCCTTGAAGAGCCGGCTTTCTAAAGAGCATATCATAAAACAGTGTCTCAGTCATCAGGCAGTGAATTCATAACCATTTCATGTAGGAACTTTCTGTGAGGGAGCTTTTAGAGGTGGACGTCTGGTTCCTATCACCACCACTGTGAACAGTTCTGACTCGGTAAGTTTCTCTAGAACAGAGCGTTTCACACCAAACCACTCTGAACGACTCTGTTTACATCTTAACCACTTAATTATGCAGAAATTTTGAAACATCAGTGGAGTTCTCCTTTAAGGGTGGGCGATATGGCAAAAATGAGGTCGCAATACTTTAAAAGACATTTTTAGGCAGCATGATATGAATCACGATGCACCAGAAAAACAGCAGCGTTCAATAAAGTCTGGAAAAACTGAACAGACTGTTTAAGAAGGAACAGGAGGAGAAATCAGACCATTATTTTATTCATTTATTCATTTATTTTTAATAATGTCGTCCAGTCACCTCCTTGGGTAACACTTTATTTGAAGGCTACTTACATAAAGGCATCATAACACATGCATAAGCATTGAATAACACATTTATAAAGCAATGTTTGAGTCTTTATAAACAGTTAAACGCAAGCTGAAGAAAATAACACTGTATTGAAAAAAGGTTTTGTACTTTAACTCATGCAGAATTATGAAAATGATGCTTCATAATGGTCTTAAAAAATGAACAAATGGTAACACTTTACTGTAGGGTGCTGTTCATAAGGCAACATGACACCTACATAAGGTTGTCACGACAACTGACATAACCCTACTTAACTGTTTACAAATGCTTGTTCCAATAGTCATCATTCACTGTAAAGGTTACATTCGCTAATGTTGATCAAAGTCAGCTAAAGTAGACTTTATGACAGATGACGCCTGTTGTAATAAGTGTTATTTAGGGTCATGTCAGATGTAATAAAGTAATAAATATAAGTGCCATGTAGCCTTATGAACAGCACCCTACAGTAAAGTGTTTAGTCTAAGGTCCTTTATGTCAAAGCAGTGTCATTAATTCATAGAACATCTGATGTCATGTTGTGGTTTCTAGCATAAGTTGGTCATAAATAGTGAAATATTGCTTTGTAAGTATGTTGTTCAGTGCTTATGCATGTGTTATGCAGTCCCTATGTAGGTAGCCTTCAAATAAAGTGTTACGACTCCTTGTTACGATGCAGTTTATGCAGCTACTATGCAGTGGTTTTGTTTACAGCCTTTATATTTGGTCTAAATCTCTTTTTATGATTCATGCAGTTGTTAGAAGTGCTGACTGATCACACATTCGGAGTGTTGTGACAGAATTGATCACAATAATGATAACATCGTCAGATTGCCCAACCCTACCTTTATCTCTCCTACCATTGGGCAGCCTTGACTTTTGGCTTAAGTTATCTGGCTAACTGATAATCCTCCGTTGTAAAACGCTCTCGTTTGCTCTTCAGAGCCTCCGAGATCTTCCGGGAGTTTATTCTGTTCATTTCTGGTTCCACGTTCTCCTTCACTGCATGATGAAAGTGTTCAATCCTAGTTCTTTGCTGCCGTTCTGGTGCTGCTCGGTAACCACTCTGGACTGGTTCATTGCCACAAGCTGCAGTTGTTTTCCTTAAGTACCTAATTATTGTTATGATGATTATTTGTATTTTTGGGAACCCTCCACCCAGCTCGTTTCTGTATGTGTGATCATTTGGAGATTAGTGCCAGGTCTGATTTCTAACCCGTTCAGAACAGTTTATGGTATTTGTTTATTATGTTTCCTAATTTTGCTTTATAATATGCGTTTAAATGCATATCTAAATAAAACAAACATCAATAAATAAATAAATCCATATGCTTGTGTTACATTGGATTAAAGGTGAAATTGAAGCGCAAGTTTTAAGTTTTGGGCCCCCCCTATGCTAATGAACTTCAGCCCATGTTTATAGGTAACAGTGAGTCTTACAGGGTCAGAAACCACAGAATCAAGTCTATTAGAGACACTGAAGAGCTCCAGATTGAACATTTAAAAGGGAAATCCACTGAAATTTCAAAATTTCTGCATTAATTCAGAGCGGTTTGGTGTGAAATGGTTCAGATGTCTTTACAGTGGTGGTGATAGGAACCAGGGGTCGCCATGACTACAACACAGATATAGACATTTTATTTACTATCCAGAACCACCAGTGAACCTACACGAGTCTTCTGAGTTTATATGGAATGTTGATGATGGAAAATAGTGGAAAATCTGAAATAATAAGTTTTCTTTGGGGACTATTTTGCCTCACAACACCCTGCATATTACGTATCCCTCCACCATGAATGGAGTTTTAGGCCAAAATCTTCTCAAAACTATCATAAAACAGTGTCTCAGTCATCAGGCAGTGAATTCATAACCATTTCATGTAGGAACTTTCTGTGAGGGAGCTTTTAGAGGTGGACGTCTGGTTCCTATCACCACCACTGTGAACAACACGGTAAGTTTCTCGAGAACAGAGCGTTTCACACCAAACCGCTCTTTGTTTACCATTTAATTATGGAGGAATTTTATAAAAAATAATCCTTTAAAGCAGCTAACAGTGTTAGATGTGGGCATCCACTCCAAATTTGGTCGATTTATGAGTTATTTCTTTTCCCACCATTGAAACATCAGTGTTGGTATTTTAGAAAGCTTTTTATTTTTGCCAGATTTACAGCACTCGCATTCCTAAAAGAACACATTCAGCATTTATTTCATACATCCGCTAAACTATACGAGCTACCAGCTAATTCATGTACAGATTTACAGAGCTTTCCTGTATTTTACAGTCACTGCTGATCCACACTGAACAGCCCCTGTTGCGCTAAGAACCACCTGCCGTGTTTTTACTTTTTAATCTGAAAGCACGAGACGTATCAGTGAAGTGGAGCGAAGTTGGAGCGAATGAGGAGTAAAATGATCCGCTGGCCTGCTGCTAGCACTGCGCTAACCCTGATCCTGAGAGAACAAAGTCAGTTTAAGCTACTCAGGTTTCTCTGAATGGCCTGTAGTGGTGATTCCAAATAAAGGCACGTCTTGAATACATACACACTGGTGTCTACGGTTGATTCCAGAACACACTACAAACCTCAGTTCCAGAAAGGGTGGGGCAGTGTATGAAAATGCAGATAAAAACAAATATTTCCACAATAATAATCCACAATATATTTAAGGTCTTACCTTGTCAGCTTGGTCAACATTAGGTTTTTTAAATAAATATATGCTTGTTCTGAAATTGCAGCCAAAAAAGTTGGGACGGGCAATTTAGGACTAGGGACATGGAGAAGGATTACAGGTGATATAATCATGCTGATTTTGTCACTAATCCGATCAACACGTTTACATGCACTTGAGTAATCAGATAATATAGAAACTCCAGGTCTACATGTCAGACAGTGATCAGATTTATGCTTTGCAACCAGCCAATAAACTCACATATTTAAATCCCTCATTTCGTGTTTGGTTTCAGTGCCACTCCAACAGTGTTTTGCTGTGTCTCGCAACATCCACCGTCTGATCTCGCGCAGACTGAGAAATCCGAAAGAAATCAGAGTAAGAGTTCACATGCACTGAGAAATCTGATTACTGAGCTAAAATCCAGCCTTTTTATCAGATTTCTTCATCGGATTTCTAGATCGGAGTATGGTGTTTACATGACCATTTGAATAATCGGATACCTGCAGAAATCCGATTATGATCGGATGATTGAGTGCAGGTAAATGCACTCATTGGTTTTCATGCAGAATCTGAGCTTCTTCTGAAGAACGGTTGGTGAATGAGGCCCAAAGTTCCTCAACTGAGCAACTCAGTGATGGCAAGGATTTTTAAGTATTTCACCCTCAACGATGCATCTCATCTTCTAAAGATCCGGAGAATTCTCTGTGCGTAAAGAGCAAGGCCGAAATCCGCAACTGACCTTCGACCCCTGGGGTGGTACTGCATTAGAAACAGCATGTTTCTGATGGAGATCAGCACAGGGGCTCAGGAAAGCTTCGGAAACTGTTGTCTATAAACACGGTTCATCGCTGCATCCGCAAATGCAAGACAGCGGACCATCCAGACTGTTACCAGTGTAAAGTTTAAAGTCCTGTCATGGTATCGGGGGGGTTTAGTGACCACGTACACAGGGTAACCTTCATGCTGTCTTCTGTTAGAAATGCTGAAGCACAAAATAAAACAAAGATGTACAGGTTGCACAGCTGAACACTTGCATAACGACAGAATGGCAAAAAAATCACTTTCAAAACTGAATCATTTGACGTCTTCAGTCCTCAGACATTTCAGTGCTGTAGGAGAGGTGATGTAACAGTGTGTAAACCCCCCCTGGTATTCGGGGGTCCCATGTTGGCTGCTAACTCTCTCTCCATAGCGACGCTGATGCTTCAATGTCGGTAAATGTTTGTTTTATCAGTTCTTCTGTAGAGTCTCTGTTCTAGTGCGGTTCTGCGCTCTTCCTCACAGTAACTGAGATCTTCCTCGTCTCCTCTTCTGTAGAGTCTCTGTTCTAGTGCGGTTCTGCGCTCTTCCTCACAGTAACTGAGATCTTCCTCGTCTCCTCTTCTGTAAAGTCTCTGTTCTAGTGCGGTTCTGCGCTCTTCCTCACAGTAACTGAGATCTTCCTCGTCTCCTCTTCTGTCTTCAGTGTGAGAAGTGAGGAACAGTCACTCTTCACTCCAAACTCTTGGGAAACTGGGCGAGTTTTCAGATTTACAGATCTGCTGCAGCTCATTGTAAAGTGTTTCAGAGGAGTCCGGGCAGAGTTACAGTTTCTAGGCTACGAAGGACCAACTGGGTGAACCAGTCTGCTACAGCGCCACCCTGAGGCAGAGCAGCGCTGCAGCTCTAGTTAGTTAAGAACACCAAAGACAGAAGCTGATGGTGAAATACGATCAATAATGAGCTTCACTGGATTTTTCCTGATTTAAGGGTCTATTTTTCCCTAACAAACTGCATAAGTTAAGGGACCCCTCAGAATTTTGACATTCAGGGGGTCCAAGAGATTAGTTATTGGGTCCCGGACCCCCCCAGGACCCCCTGTATTTCGCACCTTGGCTCCTGTCCCAACTTTTTTTGGAACGTGTTGCTGGCAACAAACTTGGAATTAACATATATTTTAAAAAAGTTTATAAGATAAAACAAATATGATCTTTTTATTCTGGTTTTAATTTAATACAGACCAAAATTTACTAATCACTGCTCTCAGTCTTCATTAGCATTTCACATACTGTCCCAACGTTCATGGAACTGAGGTTTGTACAGTGATTCCAAATACGATCTCCAGCATGACTGTTTATGGAAATTCAAAGCTACAGTCAACAGGTGGCAAAATCAACATGCATCTATACTGTATATCAGGGATGTTAGCTGGCGAAACTCGGGCTGAGCTTCAGTTTCACCGGCTGATCTATGAGGAATCTGGTCATTAGCTATGCTCTTCTCTGGCTCCTCATTACAAGGAACCTGCTTTAGCGAATGAAATGTTCCTCGAGGTTTTTCTTCATGATCCCCGTCTGTCTTTGTGCTGAAGCTCGTTGGGCTGGAGCTCCTGCGGTGCTGCTGCTGTTGGTGGATTGACCGTGTCTCGCTCTGATGGAAGACGGCTTCTTCTTCCCACAGTTCCCCACTCATCACGTCTGTTTATGTTCTCCAACACCATCAGCCTGGAGGAAGGAGAAGAGGCCACTTAGTTTCCCTGCGCTGTGTATATCAAAAACCTCTGAGTTAAATACACACTTATCGTCAAAAATAATAGTTGCACCCAGAAGGAAATGTCGGATTGCAATGCTATTCGGTCACTCAATGACAGTCTGGCACGACACCATTGCAGTATTTGGCGATGTTGACGTGGTGTTAAGGGTGGTTGTCATAGCGCTCTGCGTGTATGTAGTCCTGCGTCGTGCAGCCATCTGCCAATGGTGCTGGCACTACTAGGATGACTCGTGGAGGGCATCACTGCTCACTGAATGTTGGGTCACTCCGGACACGTCAGACATTCCGTCGGTTCTCTCTCTCTGTGATTCATGTAGGTCTCCCAGATCCTTCATGTCGCTGGTTCATGCCTTCTGCTATCCACTGCTGCTAACAGATGCTATGGTAATATCTGCACGGCCGGTATGGCACGCAGTACGTCAATAAGACCATCCCTCTTCCTGGAGCCCTACGATGCGACCCCTCTCCAACTCTTCCAACTGCTCTAATTGCTAATTACTCTTCTCCGAGGCAGACTCACCAGCACAAAATGGAGAGCGTGCAGGACGGGACGACCTTATGTAGTCAGTCAGTTACAGCGATAAGGCCCGTCCTTGCTTATGTCACGTGGGCGGCTGAGCGTGAAACTTGAATCACTTGCATGTCTCATGATGTCAAACCTACCCACCAAGTTTCATTCCTGTCGGTTGATTCCTTCTGGGTGCAACTACTTTTTGTCGACGAGTGTAATAATCCGTTGAATATACTTAGTAACTCAGTACTGCTAATAACAGCGAGATCATCAGCACCTCCGGTTCTCTGAACACTACTGACTTTCTCACACAGAAATGCAGCTCAAAATGCTTCTGAAAGGTGCTGTTTTAAGTGTGTATTCACCCTGAGCGGTCAGTAGACTCTCCCTCAGGAGAACCGTGACCTCCTGCAGCTCCTGCTCGGCCTCCCGCACGTTCGGGTCCAGCTGAAGAACCTCCTGCAGGTCGGTGCTGGAGGACAAGTAATCCTGCAGGAGATAAAACGCACCAGATTATCATCTTATATCAGTAAACATGTGGAGGCCTAATAAACTAAGCGATTGCTTGAGGGCCCCCGAGCACTAAACACCAGTCTGATAATGTCCAAAGTCCATCCTCACAGACTTTACAATGGACTGAGCCTCACTGATGCCTTCATATGCTTTGGTCACAGTTTTTGACAGACGAGAGCACAAATCTAATGTAAAGGAAACTTAATGGATGAAAGAGCTAATTAACAGAAACCAACCCGACCATTAAGAAAGCTGAGCATCAGCCTTCAACACTACAGCTGAGAAGGGTCTGACCAGAGCCTGTTTATGAGGAGTCTGGCCGCTTCCTATTTCCCCTGTTATATAAAGAACAGGACTGCTAAACAGCAGAGGGCGCCCACGAGCGAGTCCTCAATGAATGGAGGTGAGTGGAGCTTAATAAATACAAACGAAAAGTTAAAATTGTTTCTAATCACTGAACCAGAACTTTCCTTTCATTTTAGACAGTAGAAGAATGGATTTCACTAAAAAAGCAAAGAAAACTCACCTGTATGTTTCCTTTTCTCTACAGCAAACGGGTTTTGGGCAGCAGGATGCTAACATTACTGCTACTGAGTGCTGATTGGTTGGTGAGCGGAGCAGCTCATTGGCTGTTCACGCCCACTGACGTTATCAACGTACATGAGGCGCCGTTTTAAACTCCTATAATTCGAGTTTAAAAGCTCTTAAAATATAACAGCGGTGTTAAAATGTTTTATGCTGTTCTGTGTTCAGGATATGAATGAATTTGTTTATTAAAAGTGTTTAAACATTTATAAACTATGGTTTTGCTCAAATGCTCCATCTTAACCCATTCACTTTGGACTCACTCGGGAGCGCCCTCTAGAGTTTGAGAAACCCGTAAGACATTACAGAGTGGAAATTCTCCTCTGGTCTGACTGCAGATCTCCACCCGCAGTTTCAGTCCAGCGGTTTCAGGCCAGTGGAGCTCATACGCAGTAAGACAGAGTGACTGTGCCCTGTAAACAAAGTCCTTATAAGAAAAGTTTGAGCGTCACATTCATATTCTGATGTAAACAGCAACTGTTTGGGCTGGTTGTATGTGTCCTCATGCATATTAGCATTCAGGAAGGGATATCATTGCTAAGCTACGAATCAACCACTGGTAACTTTTAAACCAAAAGCCTAAACACATTACAGAACCATCAGAAACAAAACGAAACACTTAATGGTTCCTATGGGGTTTCAGCAGGGATATGTTATTCCTGTACATGTAATGTAAGTGTTCACATTAAGCCCCGTATTAAGGGTAAGTTAACTGAGCTGTATGTCTACATAACCCATTAGTTTACCCAGAGCCACATAAGATGTAGTTTGTGTAATATTTACCCTTTGTTTTAGTCTAAAGCTTAAAATATAACGTTAGCCCAACACAAATATACCACAAATTTTTTGGAAACTCACATAAAACGACAGAAATGTTAATTAGACTAAAACTCGCTAAGAGAAACCAGAACAAGTGTCGGCTCATGTGCTGAATGGCGCTGGCTTAAACCTGCTGGAGCGAAACTGTGGCTCTGCGGCTCTGCAGACATTGTTGGCGTGGCTACAGTATTAACCTCACCAGGCTGCAGAGGAGCAGTAGCCAATGAGCCAAGTTAGCCAGGTAGCCTACAGGATCACTGTTTGGGTCTACAGCAATGCACAACAATGAAGTGCTGAAAAAGTGCTCAAAATTACTGAAAAACTCAGCGAGGGAGCAACATATTACTGCGAAACTGAACTCATTTCCCCAGACGCACTAAAACATGCCAAAACTTTCATAATCCTCATTATTTTGTTATCCCTCCACAAGTCCAGCTCTTACTCAGCATGCAGCAACAATATAATATTAATAATAATAATAATCGTTATTTATAGAGCACTTTTCATGCTGGTGGCAGCTCAAAGTGTTTCACAGACAGGAGGTGAAGCTTAACAGTAAAAAAACTAAGAGTATTAAAATTTATATAAGTAACTGTAGAACTACAAAGTGCTCCTGTATGGTCAGTGGAGCTGATAAAATGGACAATGAGTGTAGAAACAAGGAGGTGGACATAAAAATTTCATGTCTAGAATTAAATCTTATGTTAACTTACACTGGAAGTTAAGAATGTTCTCTCCTGCTCCTGTAAAGCTACGTTTTGGAGAAGGTTACAGCTGCTGGGTTGAGAGTTTGAGATATTAAGTTAATTTTCTGTGTCCTCCTCTGATAAAGCGTTCTAATCGAGCAAATCACAAAGGTATTTACCAAAATGATTTTCATATATATATATATATGTGTGTGTAAAAAAAGTGGTGTCAGTATTTGTGGTTGACCCAAAGTGGAACCCCTTAGAACATCCAGCATCTTCCAGCATGGAAACTGAAAGACTTAAATTACCTTCTCATTCGGATTTTAAAAGAATGCACTCTTTCAGTAATTTCATCACACTCGTCCTTTCTAGTCATTATCGTTTAGTTCCTGGCTCCTTTTTGGGGTTTAATTCTGTACAAACTTCAGTTTCTATATGACTTATTTTTTAAGTTTCCGTTCCACCTTAAATGGTGCAGCTGGTACGTTCTGCCACCTCAGGCATCAGAATGGAACAGCTGCACCAGTTAAGACGGAACAGAAACTTAGAATAAAAATAAGTCATATAGAAACTGAAGTTTGTACAGAATTAAACCCCAAAAAGGAGCCAGGAACTAAACGATAATGACTAGAAAGGACGAGTGTGATGAAATTACTGAAAGAGTGCATTGATCTTCTGTTTGTGCCAAACATGGCATTATTCATTATTTGTTACATATCACTGCTGTAAAACCTCGTATCTCCATTTTTGTCGTTTTTCAGTTTTGACATAATTTGAAAAAGCCTGTTGTTCTTTACATTGTGTGTAAATTTCATGATGAATGGACCAAAAGAAACATCCCAGAATGACTTGTTAAAAAGTCTGGTTCCATTGACTTACATTAGAAGTAAAGTAGGTTTTTTCCTTCTCCTGTAAAGTTACCAAGATACAAGGTTTTGTTCCGACAGCAGCGATATATTTTTTCTCACTTTATTTCTTTGAATTTGTTTGTTGCTTGTCTGTTGCACTTGGTTACACATTTATTAAAAACAACAAAAAGATTTGCAAAAAAAAGAAGTAAAATTATTAGTGTTTGAAAATACTCAGGAAAGCACAAAAGGTTACAGCGGCTGTGCTGAGATATTACTTTCATTTTTCATACAGTGACCCGTCCCAGAGGAAAGAAACTCTTTCTTAAGATTGTCTCAGAGACATACAGCATATCTCAATATTATATTAATGAAGGATCACTGATTTCTGAGTTGTTTCTCTTAAAGGAGAAAAGAGGAGATTAACATCAGCATTTCACTGTGAGAATCTCTGGTGATGAAGGAGAAAAGCGTGAGTTCTCCTTCTGCGCTGACAGACTGCGGAGAGAGTTCTGTGATCTAGAACAGAGCTGTATAAGAGAACGGTGAGATCTCACACTTTTCTCATGGAGATATTATCCAGCTCAGACTGGACTGAGACGAGTCAGAGACTACAGAGTTATTATTCCACATGTGTGACAATATTTAGATCAAAACAGGAGAAAACGGCTTCAGCCTCACTCTCAAACTGGACTTAACCGGGTCTAGAAGAACATGAGCTCTCAGTTAGAACAGTTCTTTCCTCTGGGGTGTCTGGGGTGAGCGAATCACAAGCGTATTTACCAAAATGATTTTCATATAAAAACGGTCAGTAATCACCTTCAGGCCCTTGTGCGCGAGAGCCCGTCTGTAGAACGCTTTCTTATTGGCCGGCTCAATCTGAAGAGCTGAATCGCAGTCCTGCTTCGCTTCTTCATATCGGTCCAGTTTGAGGTAACACAGCGCTCTAGAACACAGAACAGATCATAGTTTAAAAACCTATTCAGTCACATTTATTGGGCTTAAAAAGGGTTCTTTAGTAAGGGTTCTATTCAGGACCATGAGTACTATACAGAACAATTTCATGCTTAATGGTTCTCTTCATGATGAAATGGTTCTTCAGATTGAAAGAGAATGTGTTGTATATGGTTCTATATAGAACATTTTTGAAAAGGCTTCTATACAGCATCAACAAGGGTTCTTCAAGCGTGACATCATAACCATGGAAGAACCTTTTTTGGTGCTGTGTAGAACCATACAACACATTCTCCATCAATCTGAAGAACAATTTCACCAATCAAAGAGCCATTTAAGCATGAGATGGTTCTATATAGGTTCCCATTCAGAGCTGTTTGGTGTGAAACGCTCCGTTCTAGAGAAACGTACTGAGTCAGAACTGTTCACAGTGGTGGTGATAGGAACCAGACGTCCACCTCTAAAAGCTCCCTCACAGAAAGTTACTACAGTAAATGGTTATGAATTCACTGCCTGATGACTGAGACACTGTTTTATGATAGTTTTGAGAACTTAAACTACATTCATGGTGGAGGGATACATGCAGGGCGCTGTGAGGCAAAATAGTCCCCAAAGAAAACTTATTATTTCAGATTTTCCACTATTTTCCATCATCAACATTCCATATAAACTCAGAAGACTCGTGTAGGTTCACTGGTGGTTCTGGATAGTAAATAAAATGTCTATATCTGTGTTGTAGTCATGGCGACCCCTGGTTCCTATCACCACCACTGTAAAGACATCCGAGTCTCTACAATCAGCAGTTTTGATTCCAAAACACTAAATTATGCAGAGATTATGAAAAATCATTTACCCCTTTAAATTTATTTATCACTCCGATTTTCCGTTCCACCTTAAATGGTCCAGCTGTTACATTCTGCCACCTCAGGCACCAGAATGGAACAGCGGCACCATTTAAAGTGGAATGAAAACACTGAATGAGAAGTTGGTAAATAAGTCATATAGGAACTGAAGTTTGTACCTAATTAAACCCAAAAAAGGAGGCAGAACTAAATGCTAATGACTAGAAGGGAACTGGAGTAGATTCCTCACTGATATAAAACTCGAGCAGAAGTAAAAGTATTAGCCTTTGAAAGTACAAATGCTTTAAAATATTGTCCTAGAGAGATGTGTTATCCAACGTAGCCAAGACTTTAGTAGAAATATTTAACCAAGTCCATTTCAAGCCCATTTAAGCCCATCAAATATGACTTAATGACAATAACTTTATTTATAGAGCACTTTTTGTAGTGGTGGCAGGTCAGAGTGCTTTACAGACAGGTGATGAAGCTCAACAGCAACAGAAGAAACTATAAGTATAAGTTTAAACTCATATAAGTCAATAACACAGATCAGATTAGATAGTAGAGTTTTACTGAAGCTCTGAGTTAAAGAGCTACGTTTTCAGATGTTTATTAAAAGTGAGCTCTGAGCTCGACTGTCTAATAAAAGCTGAACTGAGCTCCACAGTTTAGAAGCAGAATAACTGAAAGAGTCTCTCCACGTTTTCTGTGTTTTACTGAAGGAGTTCAGAAGGTCAGAATCTGCAGATCTGAGATCATAAACAGACGTTCAGGAGCTTTAAGGTCATTTAGAGCTTTAAAAACCAGCAGCAGAGCTTTAAACTCTCTCTAACAGATCCAGGCGGTCAGTGCAGCGTGTAACGGGGGGGATATGAGCTCTCTGTGTTGGTGCTGTGAGGATCCGTGCTGCTGCGTTCTGTATGGGTTGTAGAGGATGGACTGTTTTCTAAGGGAGGTCAGTAAACACTATAAATACACGACTGTATTTATGTTATGTAATTTATTTCTGTAATTCCTTTAGAGTTATAATAGATTCTCTGAGTAAACCAGTCCAGTCCAGTCCAGTCCAGTCCAGTAGTGATGCTGAGTGAAATGAAGCTCAGTGTTGACGTGTCTCAGCACATTCAGACGGCTGACTGGAGCAGAAACAGCATCAGCACCGCTCTGCAGCACCTGCTCCATCACAGACTCCATTAAGGCTCTATAATTAGTCTGGAATTAGTGGACGCGTAATGAACTCTAAAGCTCACAGACAGCACTCCTCTCTGCACACTCCTCTCTGCGTACTCCTCTCTGCGTACTCCTCTCTGCGCACGCTTTGCTGATGTTTACTTTGCGTTTTTGTGGAGTTCAGCGTTTCTCCACTTTCCTGTGGCCGTGATTTCCTGTAGAGGTGCACGATATGACGATCTGTTATCACTATTGTGATAAACTCTTTCACGATACTCCTCTCTGAGAATGTGATGGGTGTGGTCAGCATTTCTAAAACACTGAGTGTGTTTACATGCACTCAATAATCTGATCATGATCGGATTTCTGCAGTTATCTGATTATTCAAATGGTCATGTAAACACCATACTCTGATCTAGAAATCAGATACAGAGGCTGGATTTTAGCTCAGTAATCAGATTTCTCAGTGCATGTGAACTCTTACTCTGATTTCTTTCGGATTTCTCAGTCTGAGCATGTGTGCGACGGTACCGAGCAGCGAACAGCGTCACCGCGAGACGCAGCAAAACACCTTTGAAGCGACAATGAAACCAAATACATGCTTGACGAAATGAAGGGTTTAAATATTCTTTATTTTCTAGATTATGTATTTTCATATTTTCAGGTAATGTTTTTTCAAAGCTGCAGTATGAAGTTTGAGTTTTACGTCACGTCTTCTTCTGTGAGTCTATTGGCTGGTTGTAAAGCAGAAATCTGATTACTGTCTGACTCCTGTAGACCCAGAGTTTCCCCATTATCTGATTACTCAAGCGCATGTAAATGTGTTGATCGGATTACTGACAAAATCTGATTTTCTGCAGTTTTAGGATTATTAAGTGAATGTAAACACACTCACTGAACAGCAGCATAGATCACAAAAAGACACAGTTTGACCAATTATAGAGCCTGAAAACAACAACAACCAGAGTATAATAACGCATAGTAACAAGTAACTGATTGGATGGCAGCCGGTTATGACATCATCTAATTTTATTCATGTTTTAACCAATTGTTTCATTTTCCCTCTTGTTCCTGTTGAATAATAAATAAAAATGACTGGTCCTCATTTACCAACCGCTGTTTTCTCCTTAAAACCCACTTACGCAGTTTTTATGAAGGCTCTGAGATTCACCAGTGTTCTCTTATGTGGGGTTTGTTCTTAGGTAAGAACATAATCTACACACTGAAGAGCACAAAGGGGAGAACAGTTCTGCGCTTTAAGAACACGTCATGAATCAGACGCAGACTTTTTCTTAGGACCTTTCTCAAGAACACAGTTAAGAACAGACCTAGAATGATATTGGAGAACGAGGCCCAAAGTTCTCATAGTGAACACTGTCATTTAAAAGTTTGGAATCACTTGTCATAATAATAAAAGTTATTTATTAATTCATTCTCCATGTTCTACAGGTTTCTCATCTGTTGTGGAATCATCTACACTGTTGAATATTTCTACATTTTCACAGCTGCCTACAAACTCTTTGAAATGTGTAGAATATTATTATTCATATTAATGATTTTGTTCATGCATCTGCAACAAAACTGTTTTTAGATCAGCAAACGTGGTGATTCCCGTTCTTTGGACTGTACTGTGGTTCTGCTGGTGTCTGAAAAAACAAATACTGTGATACATATCGCGTCGCAAGAAAATGTCTGAGTTGGAGCTGGGCAGTATGACAATATTCATCGTTATCGTGATAAATTACATCACAATATGTCACAATATGCTTTTCTGAGTATATCACAGATATCAGTCATCTCCAAACTGCATGTTTGATTATAAAAACAGCTTAATTAGCCCTGTTTAATTGGATTTACTGCAGCTCAGTGTGTGAGATGTTGAATACAAGTAATTGGATTCATAGTTTGATAGTATTTTTGAAATGTGGCACTGCTTTGTCCACTTTCACTTATCAGATGTCAGAAAAAATGACACTGTGTCTCTAAAAAAGCTTCCTGAAGTATTGTGATGTTAGATTTTGCCGTATCGCCCAGCTCTACTGAGTCTAATACTCCAGTTCTGATCTCCTGCTCCTGGTTCTGCGGTACCTGTTGGTGTAGATGGAGCACTCGCTGGGTTTGAGCTTGAGGCACTCGCTGTATTTCTCCATGGCGCTCTGGAACTGGGCTTTCTTCACCAGCTCGTTGCCCTCCTGCTTCAGCAGAGTGAAGCGCGCCTCCGTCTGTCTGGCTGTGAGGAGAGAACAACAGCTGTTCACACCTGCTCACTCGCACTGTTACTCTGGAAACCAGCCGTGAGTGTGCACACAAGTGTGAGTGTGAACTATAACAGAGGATAACAGATGAAAACAGTGTTGATTTACTGTAAAACTAAACTGTATGAGTGTCTGAGTTTATGATGATGATGATGATTAAATCTGCACACATTTAGAGGAAACAGACTGGAACAGCACACAGTTCTGTTTTCAAAGTACAAACATAGAACAGCTTTAAGCAGGACATCTTGCCCCATTAGAAGCCCCCCTTCCTGGGATAAGAAGCTCCCCCCTACCTGGAGTAAGAAACCCCTCCGTACCAGGGTTAAGAAGCCCCCCTACCTAGGGTACAAAGCTCCACTACCTGAGGCAAGAAGTCCTCTTACCTGTGGTAAGAACCCCCTCTACCTGGGGCAAGAAGCCCCCTACCAGGATTAAGAAGCCCCACTACATGTGTTAGAAGCACCACTTGTGAATTGTGCATAAATTTCACATCAAAGTTTTGCAAAATGTAAAACTTTACAAAACGGGACATCTTGTCCTATTAGAAGCCCCCCTCTACCTGGGTTAAGAAGCCCCCTCCTCACCCCCCCCCCACCTGGGTTAAGGACCCCCCCCCACACACACACACTTGGGTTAAGAGGTCCCCCTACCTGAGGTAATAAGCCCCCTTACATATGTTAAGAAGGTCCCCCTACCTGGGATAAGAAGCCCCTTACTTGGGGTAAAAAGCCCCCATTTGTGATTCTTGCATAAATTTCCCATCAAATATTTACAAAATGTATCATTTTTGTGACAAATATTTTTAGTGTTTGCATTTTCCAAAAAAAATATTATTAATTAAAGAACAATTTCGCTTAGAGATTCTACTTCATTTAAATAAACTACAGCGAAAGACAAAGCAGACAGCTGTGTTAACTAATTAGTTTTTGTGATTATACAGCAATTATAATAATAACAATTTAAACCCAAACATAAAGGAAATATATTTCCATATATTTTTCAAAATATGGGTCAAGTTTGTAATATACTTCCATCTGTGCTTGAAAAATACTATTACATTTATTTAATCTACATATGTGCACATATGTCAATATATTGGCAGGTATGTGGATATGTTGGCATATTTGAATATTTTAAAATATCACATATATTACACAAATGTTTTTAATATGAGCAAAAATATAAACATATATATTTGTCCTCCAGATGGGAGCAAAGCAGTGGCATTGAGTATTGAACTGTTAGGTGTAAAAGATAACCAGACAGATCAGATAAAGTGCAGATATAAAACTGTAAAACTCACACAAACTCGTCCAGCCAGACGCTAAAAACGTTCTCTGGTTCTAGCTAACGATCGCTACAGCTATTTAGACCACAGGCATTCAGTAAATGTGTAGAGTTTAGATTGAGCCCTGTCATTTCAGTAGGAGAGAGGGGGCACATAGGGGGGCACCTTTCTCCGTTTTGACGTACGGTTCTAGGAAAAACATTTAATCGGTATAGAACATTTACATTATGTGGACATTCTTTAAACTTTTAAAAAGGCCCATTTTCACCAGGCAGAAATGTTAATATGCCTTCAGTGTGTCAAAATCTTGAATCAGTCTCTCTGAATAATGTCTTATTCTTAAAATACTGATGCGCAATGTCGAAATAATGACGTACTCTGTCACAATAATGACATAGTATCTCATAATAACTATGTATTACCCTGAAATAATTTTCTTAAAATACAATAACTTTATTAAACATTCCATCCCAACATGATTCAAAATGATGTCATTATTTCAAGAAAATAAGACATTATATCAAGATGACAAATCAATATGTTGACAAAATGTCATTAGTTTGAGACAGTAAGTCAATATTTTGAGAATAATTGAGAGGTGCAGCTTTATTTTTAAGAGTGTGTTTAATTAACTTAGCATTTAATTAAAACTCTGTGTCTCGTGGTATTTATATTTTTTGGATCTGTGGCATTTTCTCATATGATTCTATACTTTATTCACCTGTCTTTCATGCCACCAGCATTAAAACTGCTATATAAATTATTATTATTATTATTATTATTATTATGAACCCTTTAAACACCCAGAACCCACCGGTGGGCCCAAAGTGTTATTACACACTTCTATAACCAGAGGAAAGCTCAACTAGTTTGCACTGAAGCCCCTGTAGTTACTGAATAATAAGCCTTAGTATGTAATAAGCTATTAGTGCCAGTTTATTTTGGAGTCATATCATTTTGTATGATTTAATATCAGTTATATTTGCCGATATTAGCTCCTTGAAATCAGTATCGGTGACCAAACGTTCATATAAATCCAGCTCTGATGAACAGCTCTGTGAAGATGCTCACCTCTCGCTCTGCTAGTCTGACATAACGTCCTGTGACAGAGCGCACGCTCCGCCGTGTAAATACCACATAAACACGAGCAGGTGAACTCTAAACCCCCCCGAACTCTGCAGTCAGTCAGGTACGGCCTGCCCACCGAGGCCTGAAGGACACCTGAGCCGCCCTGTTCCATTACGAACGACAGCCGCTTCAATTACTCTTCTACATAAAAGATTCAGCTGACAGATGCTGCAGTGCTGACACACACGCTCAGCCGCGCAGTGCTCTGCAGTGTGTGTGTGTGTTTGTGTGTGTGTGTGTGTAAACTGGTTTGAATGCCTCGGTCTGTTTGATCTGATCATGCAAAGTAAAGACACGCCAAACTCACACAGAACCAGCTCACGCAAGCAGATGAATCACAATGAAAACCTGCCGTCAGCGCAGACCGCTAAGATAAACGTAGATTGTGTTCCACTGAACAAATGAATGAACAGATGTAATTAGTTCATCTGTCAGTAAAAACGTGCTGACCTGAAGGAGCAGCTTGGTGTAAAATCCAGTTTTCCGCTCTTGTAATTATCGCACAAGTTTGCGTAGTTTAAGCACTGAAGCTATGAGGCTAATATAGCTAACAAGTAATGCTAGCTTACAGCTGCTAGGTTAGCACTCCTAAATCATCACACAACCTTAAAGCGTGTGGAGGTGTTCAGTTTCTCTAATAGACTTGAATATGTGGTTTCTGACACTGTATGAAGTCTGCACTGCTGCGGATTTCCACTGGACCTGCCACAATTTTCAGTGTTGTGTGCGGGAGCGGGCGGGAAACCAGCCCACTGCAGGTGGGAGCGGGATAAACCATGCATGAAGAGAAATCACAGCCTAAATAAAGTAGAATGATCACTAAATCATATAAACGATATAAAATGATAACAGTAAAACAGTTAAATGACTGAAGTCATTCTAAAGAGCTGTGAAGCAGCTGATCACGTAGATTCTCGTAGCTCACAGAGACGGCAGAGCCTTCAGTTCGGCGGCCACAGCGGCCCAGCAGAACACCAAAGATGACCGCTCTGTGGTTTAATTCCTGCTCTGTGTTTAAATGGTGAATAAATGCTGTTTGGTGAAGTTACTCACAGTTAGCCTGATGACCACGACTGACCTGTTATTTCAGCAGAGGATAACGTATTTATGAATAGATATTGATATCAGATACTGTATGTCAGTTCACTTTGATGAGTCTGCATGGACGGGAGCGGGACAAATGATTCCAATTTTCGGCGGGAGCGGGATTAAATCTTGGGGGAGTGGGCGGGAGCGGGACTGCAAAAACAGTCCCGTTCGGACTTTTACTCTATGACTCACTGTTATCTATAATCATGGACTAAATTCGGAGGTAAAATGCACTGCAATACTGAAGAATAAAACTTTCCTGCTAGAAAAACAAACAAAACCAGCATTTGTTGTGTTTTGGATGCTGATATGCTGGTCAACCAGCATGAGAAGCAAAACGAGTACCAGACTAGCACAAACCAGTTTAGACCAGCATGGAATTCAAGGTGGTAAGTGGGGGGAAGTTGTGTAAATTAGTGTAAATTAGTGTAAATTGTGTAAACGTCAATGCAGGCTGACAAATTCGAAGTGATAGTTGAGCCAAAAACCTGAATTTAACCAGTTTCCACAAACTATGCAGGTTTGGTGTCAGACAAGCTACGAGGCTGAAAAAGACCGTTCTTCAAGGGTTCTTTAGTAAAAGGAATTAATCTATTTAGAACCATGAGTTCTACACTTGCATGCTTGTTTTTTTTCTTCAGATGGATAACGAGTGTGTTGTATATGGACCCTTTTTTAAGAAATGGTACTTAATAGCACCAAAACTGGTTCTGCTGTTGTTACAAACTTGACCTCGTAACAATAACAGAACCGTTTTTGTGTTGTATTTGGTTCTATATAGCATGGTTTGTCAACCACTGGACTGTGGGCCAAACTTGGGCTGCTAATTGCCTTTTGGTGGTCCTTGGACAAAACACCCCCCCCCAAAAAGAAATTGTACTATTATTGCTATGAACCCAGAACACTTTTTGGTTCTATACAGTACCATTTTCAAAAAGGTTCCATACAGAATCATGCACAACACATTCTCTATCAATCTGAAGAAGTATTTCACTATGCAAAGAACCATTTAAGCATGCAAATGGTTTTATACAGAACTCATGGTTCTAAATAGGACCATTCCATTTACTAAAGAACCTATGAAGAACCATCTTTTTTAGGTGTGTAGTTGACAAGTAATGGAAGAACCGCACCAATTAGCATAATCGCTCGCATAAATCATGATTTGATTTTCTTTTGCTTTTTCTTTAAAGCAGGTTTTTGGTACAAACTTAAAAAAGATGGTTCTTTAAGGGTTCTTTAGTAAAGAAAATGGCTCTATATAGAACCACAATCCCTCAAAGAACCCTCTGCATGATTAAAGGGTCCTTTGCTTCATCGAACGGTTCTTCAGATTGATGAAGAATGTGCTGTAGATGAAAAAGGTTCCATATAGCACCAAAAAGGGTTCTTCTCTTGTTACAGGCTTGACATCATAAGAATAGCAGAACCCCTTTTGTTGCTATATAGAACCGTTTTATAGAGTACCATATACAGCACTCTGTAATCTGCAATCTGAAGAACGCTTTCATGATGCAAACAACCCTTTAATCACGCAAAGGGTTCTTTGAATGTTCATGGTTCTGTATAGAACCATTGTCTTTAAGTGTGGAGTGATGAATGCAGTAGTAAGTGACATTATCGTAACCTTTCTCCTGCTCTGCTCGAGCCGCTCTGGCCTGTAGAGCCTCAGCGCTGGGCTCTTCTCTGCGGTGCTGCTGCGCTGACAGCGGAACCACAGGAATCTCCGGAAGTTTCTCTCTCCAGTCCGGACCGTCCTGCTCGATCAGCAGCTTCGTGATCCTGACGAAGTACAAAACATTACGCAAGATTCGTTTACATAAACAGTCTAACCTCAGCATTTTCCTCCAGCCAATAAGCAAAACCTCGTACCTCCACTTTTCAGTTTTTGACATATTGTGAAAATGCCTGTTACCCTTTACATTGTGTGTAAATTTCATGATGAATGGATTAAAAGAAACGACCTAAAATGACTTGGAAAATTCTGGTTCCATTGACTTACATTAAAAGTAAAGTAGGTTTTTTCCTTCTCCTGTAAAGTTACCATTTTGGAGATACGAGGTTTTCTTCAGACAACAGCGATATAGTTGTATATAGAACCTTTTTGAAAATGGTTCTATGATATTGATATTGTTACCAGCTTGGCATCATAACAATAGCAGAACCCTTTTTTGTGCTATATAGAACCATTTTCAACACATTCTCCATCAATCTGAAGAACGCTTTCACCATGCAGGGAACCATTTAAGCATGTTAATGTTATTTGTGTTTACTTAATATTATTGTTTTCTAAGCAAATCACTCACTGGCCAGATAAAGAGCATTTTTATATGTAGTAATATATAACCCTTTTTGGTACTATATACAATAGTAATTTTCTCAGGTGGCTAAAGCTCGTATAGTGATCTATATAACACAACAAAATGAAAATGTGGAAAAGTAGCACCAGAGCCGGTTAATGAAGAGTCTGGCCTCTTCCTGTTTCCCTCCTTATATCAAGAACAGGACTGCTAAACAGCAGAGGGCGCCCGCGAGGGAATGAATGGGAGTGAATGGAGCTCAACGGCTAAAAACTAAATGTTAAAATAGTTTCTAATCACTGAACCAGAACTTTCCTTTCATTTTATACAGTAGAAGAATGTATTTCACTAAAAAAAGCAAAATAAATTTACCTGTATGTTTCCTTTTCTCTACAGCAAACGCTAACATTACTGCTACTGAGTGCTGATTGGTTAGCATTACTGCTACTGAGTGTTGATCGGTTAGCATTATTGCTACTGAGTGTTGATTGGTTAGCATTACTGCTACTGAGAGCTGATTGGTTAGCATTACTGCTACTGAGTGCTGATTGGTTAGCATTACTGCTACTGAGTGTTGACTGGTTAGTATTACTGCTACTGAGTGTTGATTGGTTAGCATTACTGCTACTGAGTGTTGATTGGTTAGCATTACTACTACTGAGTGCTGATTGGTTAACATCACTGTTACTGAGTGTTGACTGGTTAGCATTACTGCTACTGAGTGCTGATTGGTTAACATTACTGTTACTGAGTGTTGATTGGTTAGCATTACTGCTACTGAGTGTTGATCGGTTAGCATTATTGCTACTGAGTGTTGATTGGTTAGCATTACTGTTACTGAGTGTTGATTGGTTAGCATTACTGCTACTGAGTGTTGATCGGTTAGCATTATTGCTACTGAGAGCTGATTGGTTAGCATTACCGCTACTGAGAGCTGATTGGTTAGCATTACTGCTACTGAGTGCTGACTGATTAGCATTACCGCTACTGAGTGCTGATTGGTTAGCATTACTGCTACTGAGTGCTGCTACTGACTGCTACTGCTACTGAGAGCTGATTGGTTAGCATTACTGCTACTGAGTGCTGATTGGTTAGTATTACTGCTACTGAGTGTTGATTGGTTAGCATTACTGCTACTGAGTGTTGATTGGTTAGCATTACTACTACTGAGTGCTGATTGGTTAACATCACTGTTTCTAAGTGTTGATTGGTTAGCATTACTGCTACTGAGTGCTGATTGGTTAACATTACTGTTACTGAGTGTTGATTGGTTAGCATTACTGCTACTGAGTGCTGATTGGTTAGCATTACTGCTACTGAGTGTTGATTGGTTAACATTACTGCTACTGAGTGCTGATTGGTTAGCATTACTGCTACTGAGTGTTGATTGGTTAGCATTACCGCTACTGAGTGCTGATTGGTTAGCATTACTGCTACTGAGTGTTGATTGGTTAGTATTACTGCTACTGAGTGTTGATTGGTTAGCATTACTGCTACTGAGTGTTGATTGGTTAGCATTACTACTACTGAGTGCTGATTGGTTAACATCACTGTTACTGAGTGTTGACTGGTTAGCATTACTGCTACTGAGTGCTGATTGGTTAACATTACTGTTACTGAGTGTTGATTGGTTAGCATTACTGCTACTGAGTGTTGATCGGTTAGCATTATTGCTACTGAGTGTTGATTGGTTAGCATTACTGCTACTGAGAGCTGATTGGTTAGCATTACCGCTACTGAGAGCTGATTGGTTAGCATTACTGCTACTGAGTGCTGATTGGTTAGCATTACTGCTACTGAGTGTTGATTGGTTAGCATTACTGCTACTGAGAGCTGATTGGTTAGCATTACTGCTACTGAGTGTTGATTGGTTAGCATTACTGCTACTGAGAGCTGATTGGTTAGCATTACTGCTACTGAGTGCTGATTGGTTAGTATTACTGCTACTGATTGATTTATATTACCGCTACTGAGTGCTGACTGATTAGCATTACCGCTACTGAGTGCTGATTGGTTAGCATTACTGCTACTGAGTGCTGACTGGTTAGCATTACTGCTACTGAGTGCTGATTGTTTAGCATTACTGCTACTGAGTGCTGATTGGTTGGCATTACTGCTACTGAGTGCTGATTGGTTGGCGAGCGGAGCAGCTCATTGGCTGTTCATGCTCACTGATGTCATGAACATATATGAGGTGCCATTTCAAACTCCTATAACTCGAGTTTAAAAGCTCTTAAAAATATAACAGCAGTGTTAAAGTGTTTTATGCTGCTCTGTGTTCAGGAAATTAATGTATTCGTTTATATTAAAAATGTTTAAGCATTTATAAACTATGATTTTGCTGAAATGCTCCATCTTAACCCCTTCATTTTGGACTCGCTCGGGAGCGCCCTCTAGTGTTTAAGAAACCCTCCTCTATACAAGTTCTCTGGTAGTGTGCTGCGTCACCTCATGGTGCTCAAAAGAGTGACTCAAAAGCGCTCAGTGACTCAAAATAACTCAGTGACTCAAAATAACACAGTGACTCAAAAGAGCTCAGTGACTCAAAAGAGCTCAGTGAATTAAACCACCGGCTTCTAACATTAATATATTAACTGCTCCACATTGGAAGCTGTTTGTTTAGGTTTGTGAAATCCAGATGTTTGATGCTTAAGGGCCTCGTTAACACAGTCATTAGTAATAAGAGCCTAAATTATGAGGAAACTTCATGGCGTGTCTGATGCACTTTTTTTTGTTCCCCCATCCCACCCAATCTGGATTTCTGGATAATAATAATAATAATAATAATAATAATAATAACTTTATAGAGCACTTTTCATCCTGCTGGCAACTTAAACTACTTTACAGATACACTATTAATCTATAAACAAGGTACAAAAGTACATTAGCGTGTAGCTGTAGCCATCTAACAGCCTGGATTTCATCTGTACTTTTGGGCTGCTATTATTTTTAGCTATGCTACTGGACTTCAGTCTATGTTTATAGATAACAGTGAGGCAGAATCAGAGATAATGAACATTCGCTTTGAGGCGAGTTAACTACATCAACCTCATAGCTCCAGTGTTAAGACTAAAGAAGCAAACTTCAGACACCAAACATGCATGGCTGAGTCACTGAGGTGTGGCTGAGAGGGTGGAAGGGTAAATTTAATGGTAGTGTGTTTGGGAAATGTTTTTCCTGTTAGTTTTAAGGTGGTTGTTCTTCAGCATTTATTCACTGGGTTTTCCTACATAGAGTTATGCTGTAAGCCGGCGCTTAAGTCCACTGGCTCATGTGTTTAGACCCAGGGGGCAGAGAGCTGAGCACTGAGAGAGGAGATGTACGTTTGGGTTAGAGTTGAGTGTTAGAGAAAAGCTCTCTGTGTCTGCGTCCTGCTGGTCAGTAGGTATACCTGTGGATACTGTCGTGAGCCGCTTGCACACTGACATCTATCTGCAGGACGGTTTTGTAGTCCACGTAGGCCTTCCTGTAGCGCTCCAGGGACTCGTAGGCCATGGCTCTGCGGAGGAGGGGCTTCAGGGAGAAGGGACGGAGCTCCAGGGCTCTGCATGTTAATAGGATGAGAGAAAGAGGGATCAGAATTAATCTGTGAGCGCATGACCAATACAGACCAGCCCTGCAGTGACCTCACAGACCCGCACGGATTAGCGAGTGATGTCCATTCATAAACCTTCCCTTAAAACACTGCTAAAAAAAGACAGTGACATTTGGCTGGACGAGCACAGCGTGTGCTGAGCCTGGATCTTTGTATAAAAAGTGCACATATATATATATATATATATGTATGTGTGTGTGTATGTGTGTTTTGTTTATTTTCTAAGTGTAAATAAGTTAACACATCATCTACAGAGCACACACCTTAAATATGGCACAATTTGTATTTTTTTGTTAAGTTGCCACATTTCTTTTGCTGCCAATATGTTAACGATACTTACATTAATTACAATTAATTAGAAGAATATATATATATACTGATCAGGTATATATATATATAGATCCTTGTTTCTATGATCATTGTCCATTTTATCAGCTCCACAAAAATATCCAGCCAACAGCGTCCTGTGACCACTGATGAAGGACTAGAGGATGACCAAAACAAACTGTGCAGCTGCAGATGAGCTATCGTCTCTGACTTTACACCTACAAGGCGGACTGACAAGGTAGGAGTGTCTAATAGAGTGGACAGTGAGTGGACACAGTGGTGTTTAAAAACTCCAGCAGCACTGCTGTGTCTGATCCACTCGTACCAGCACAACACACACTAACACACCACCATCACGTCAGTGTTACTGCAGTGCTGAGAATGACCCACCACCCAAATAGTACCTGCTCTGTGAGGGTCCGTGGGGTCCTGACCACTGAAGAACAGGGTAAAAGGGGGCTAACAAAGTATCAGAGAAACAGATGGACTACAGTCTGTAACTGTAGAACTACAAAGTGCACCTATATAGTAAGTGGAGCTGATAAAATGGACAATGAGTGCAGAAACAAGGAGGTGGTCAGAATGTTATATATATATATATAAAATTTAAACTTTACATGACAGTTAATGTACCATCAACAGTTTCTGGAAGTAATTTCAACAACAAGATTAAATATAATAATAACAATAATAACAAATCCTGCAGTATTAACCTTCAAATTCTGTATTAATGCAGCATCGTCTGCTGTTAGTAGAATAATATTTGGTTGTTATGCTGTTTGGCAACCATAGACTTTTGTTAACAAACTACATTGCTTTGTTATTATTATTATTATTATTATTATTAGATTTTGTTATGACTATTACTAATAATAAATGCTATTATTTATTACACATTGTTCTGGTTTATGGCATTTCACTACTGTTTTAAAAAGCAATAATCCCTTCGAGGCCACGTGTTACAGTGGTTTTACTCTGCTTTGTGGGCTCATATACTGCAATTCTCTTGTGTTTTGTTTTTGTCACCTGGGCTCAATGATGACATTTGTGTGGTTTTATGTACCAAAAACATTAATAACCAATTTTTCCATGATCATTTTCTAACTTTTTTTTATCACTTACAATTAAACAAGCTGTTACTGTGTCTTTAAGACTGAGATACGTAAATGAGCTCTGTTCTGATTGGCTGTGCCTCAAATATAACTTCAGTAGTGGGTGGGGCTAAACTGCTGTAAGATGTATATGCATATATATGTAAATGTGTTTCACAAGAACACTGAATTCAAAACAGGCTGTTTTTACAGCTTAGTTTCCATAAACGGACTGTATGGACTGAGGAGCGAATGGTATGTTTAGAGATGGGTCATTCTACAGAAACGTCCACTTCTCTATCCATAGGAGTCACTGGTGTTACTGATCCTCATTGGTGTTACACATAATAAAGAAACACCAGAGACATTTTAATGAAAAATGCATTTTACTAAACGGCTGCTACAGAGCATCAAACCACATGTTGTCAATCATGGAATATCCACTAAAATATGGAATTTAATCCATTTGTATTCTATTTTTTCACAGTTACCTCAGAATAAAGTCGGTCACACCAGTGACTTCAGCTAAAAGCTTCATATGAAATCATGAGCTGAATGAGAAAATCTCTGATAACTGAAAGACACAGTGGACTCACCATGTGCTTTTCTTCATAGATCCTCAGAACACAGGTAAAAGGAAGTCAAGTGATGTCATCAGTGTGACTTTTATTTCAAAATAAGAGATTTTTTGTTACGCGGTAACACCAGTGACACGACTCCTGGAAACAACAACTTTCATTATATATTTTATAATATTTATTTGTCATTTGTTTTCTTTTTTTATGTAATTTAATTCATATATTTCATAGTCATGTATAGATTATTACAGTTAAAATGGCAGAAAAACATGTTTTTTACTTCAAAATGTGGCCTCAGCCTTCACACATGACCGTGAGGACGAGCTCTTCTGTGGTGTTTGGAATTCTATATGATTGATTTAAAAACCAATATTGCTAAATTGAGGCTCAAGAAGGTGTAATTGTTAAAATGACATTGTTTTATTTTAAAATGTAAATAAATTGTAACCCTAACCTGTTTTTCAAGTGTAATATATCTGTAAACACTAGGGACACAAAAATGGACGTTTCTGTAGAATGACCCAAATGCATTTACATTTCAAATCAAACTCTTATTTCAGAAAAGCGAGGAGAGCCCAGTTTTCCGTGTTGACGGCCCTTTAAACAGCAGTAACGTCGCTGTATCCTACAGTGGTTTATTGCTGTAGTGTAGAAGCTCTTAAGGAGAGTCTACAATCTGGAGGTGAAGCTCTTTTTAGCTCAGCTAATAGCGCTGCGTGCTAATCTCTCACACACCATCACAGGCCTCCTGCAGCAACGTTATTACTCAGACCGAGCTGAGGACTGCTGGACTGAGGGAGGGTTTGTTTTCCCATACAGCATTTTTAGCTTTTCATTTCAAGTTTGTTGATTTCAGAAATTTCAAAGTGAAAATGTTATTAAAACTAATAAAAGAGAAATTTAAAAAATAAAAAGTCTAATTCTAAAGATAAAATGCAAAATGTACTCGTAGGAAAGTGTTTTCAGTGTGTAAGGTTTTAGTTCTTGCTAATAAGAATTTAGGACTTTTGCCAGTTTGGACTGATTTTTTTCTAATCAAGTGAATTGAAATTAAATTTTTACAACCAGTACTGATTCAATATTCACAAGTAAAAATGTTCAAATCCTAATTATTATATATTTATATATGTTTAATTTCATCTCTTATTAGCAAAGTGTTTAGCATAATGCTTTGCATAAGAAATAAAAACCACATAAGAAATACACTTAGAATTTTCATTAATTCAAACATGTCATATTTAAATTCTTATTATTACATCTTTGAATTAATGTCTTCCTAGTAAAATTGAATTGTGGTCCGAATGTAATTTTTACATATAAAACTAAAAATTTAAACTTTTAGAAATTTTATATGTAACAATAAAATTTTAACTAGTTATCAACATATTTAAACACAATAATTAGAATTTCAACACGTTTAAATTTGACTTAAAAATTGTGGATTTAAAGCCAAAAAAAGGCACACACAATATACATCACGATACTTTACATTCACTTTTCAGGTTTCTAACCTGGTGCAATCCTGAATGCAGTCTGAACTATTTCCGTCTTTGAGATAACAAGCTGCTCTGTTGGAGTACAAAATGCAAATATCCTCAGGACTGTCGACACCTGTCAGAAAAACACAAACAAAAGCACTCAAATGAACCCACACTCATAACAACACATACATGTATTTTAAATGTGACATATCAAACACACATTAAAATACATTATATACAATATTTTTGGACATTTTTCATACTTTGCAAGATGTATTTGATAAATACATTTTGGGAAATCTCCAGTGATGAACCATTACTGTTTATAATGACCTGCTAGGTCTCTGATAAAGCTGCTAGCACCCCTATGGGATTCTAGTAGCATGTTAACACTAAGCTAACAGCTACTCACAAAAACATTTTTTGGCTGTACTAGATTTAACACACACAAAGCTTGTAAAAGACATTGAACATGTTTTATTTGAAGTTTGTAACAGACATTATTATATATCTGAGTTTGTATGTATCAGTTTTACAGTGACTCTTTCAGTAGAGTTCTGACACAAAGCTGCCGCCGCTGTTTTACATTCCTAACAACTAACTGACTTGATATAAGGTGAGTTATTCGACAAGGTCCATTATCACCTCTGCTATTTGTGTCAACATATCAGATCCTAATTATGATGGTTAACCGAAGTCAATTTCATGGAATAAAACTTAAGAAAGTTAGACTATGGCTCGTATTCACAACCCGTGACGTATCTAGAACTTCCAGAAGGCCTTTTTTTTCTCACAAAACCGATCCCACCCACTGTAAATTAGAAACATAGTTGATTCCTCTGTCAGCTCAAACACTGTCAGGGGACTTTTAGTCTACCAAAGCAAAATCAACGTAAATTTACTCTCAAAGATACAATAAGTCTTTAAGGCTGTACTGTGTGCTTTAAGTATATGCTTTTTTGTTGTGCTGGTTCGAGTGGATCAGACACAGCAGTGCTGCTGGAGTTTTTAAACACCTCAGTGTCACTGCTGGACTGAGAATAGTCCAGCAACCAAAAATATCCAGCCAACAGCGTCCTGTGACCGTTGATGAAGGACTAGAGGATGACCAACACAAACTGTGCAGCAGCAGATGAGCTATCGTCTCTGACTTTACATCTACAAGGTGGACCGACAAGGTAGGAGTGTCTGATAGAGTGGACAGTGAGTGGACACAGTGTTTAAAAACTCCAGCAGCACTGCTGTGTCTGATCCACTCACACCAGCACAACACACACTAACACACCACCATCACGTCAGTGTTACTGCAGTGCTGAGAATGACCCACCACCCAAATAGTACCTGCTCTGTGAGGGTCCATGGGGGTCCTGACCACTGAAGAACAGGGTAAAAGGGGGCTAACAAAGTATCAGAGAAACAGATGGACTACAGTCTGTAACTGTAGAACTACAAAGTGCACCTATATAGTAAGTGGAGCTGATAAAATGGACAATGAGCGTAGAAACAAGGAGGTGGTCATCATGTTATGGCTGATCGGTGTATATTAAAATACACGTGCATGTATATCTGTTCCACATGGGCGTTCTCGGGCCACAGAACCGTTCCTTTGGGATGACGTAGCTATTCGCTGATTGGTTCTGTGTTTATGTCAGCATTGAGTCACTTCATCTTACAGTATTTCTCCCCCGAAAGCAATCAAATAACTTTCATTCGCTCACACGGCCACCAAATTAATGAAAGTTTTCTATCCACCAATCAATCAATGTCAAGCTATCGCTAAATGTTAAACAGAGCTGGTAAGCATTAACTTGATTCTGACTAACAGAAGCTACACTGACTCAAAGTTGGACCATTATGACTCAAGTCTGAGGAGGCGAAGTCGAGCGGCTGATGTTAGAGGGACAGAAAGCTGCAGTCAAATCTTGTCTGTGGTGTTTGGATCTGTAGCCTTCTAGCTAGGCTAATACTAACTGGCTCTTGTAGCCTAGCTTATCTAGAGGCCTGCAGATCCAAACAATACTGTACAGGTTTGATTCCAACCAACTTGTGCTTTACTGCTACAAGTGTAGACGATAAAAATCGAATGACTGGAGTTGACAGAAAACTGAAATCCAACCTGTTCTGCTGGGCTAAGCAAATGCACACCACAGTCCAGGCTCAGTTCCAGGTAACTGATGTTCAAATCATAGCTGTGTCCCAATTCAGGGGCTGCGTCCTTCTGAGGCTGCATTTAAAGGCTGTCTGTGTCACAGCGGTACGACTAGGCTGTCCCATTTCGAGGACTCCTTTATATGTGGCCAAGAAACGTGTCCTTCTTTTCCATGGCAATGAAGGATCCGATGGATGGATCCTTCACCAGTCAACATATTTTGAGGTTCACTGTGCGCCGGCAAGGAATTGAGAACATGGCGGCGTCAGCAGAGGAGCGAACGGCGACTGAGGAGACACTTTAAATGTAAGTATTGGGTTTAAACTGAGTCGAATAGCGAACAATACCAATGATAAAAAAGCCAATGTGGTCTGAAGCAAAACGTACACTAACATTTCGTTTAGTTTTAGGGAGCAAAGAACGGACAGAGAGGAGCATCTTCAGCTCTAATAAACGAAAAACTATAAAACTAAAATCAAACTTTCTTGCTCCGTCTTTAAAGAGCAGCGTTTCATGACGCGATGATAAGTGGTGCTGTGGCACAAACAGGAAATCCACTGTAGAGCGGACCATCTCATTTCGGTTCAGCCTCAGCTCTATGCAGCCTTAGAAGGACGCAGCCCCCAAATTGGGACACAGCCAATGTCTGTTTAGAGTCAGTGACTTGCATTGACGCTACAGCCAGAATTAAACGTGTTCTGTGGTGTAGCTTTTAGCCTGTTAGCCGTCACCGAGCCACTGTTGTGTGTAGTTTTTCTTCAGTTCTGATTTACATGTAAAAAAAAACTTAGCCGGCCTCACGAACCCTCACTAGCATAGAACAGCACAGTATGAGAACCATTTGGCTCTACAGTTACTTCATGTCTCTTAAAGACATCTATATTTACAGCTTTTTTGAGAGTGTAATTATGTTTGAGGTTAATCTGACACGTTAGGCCTTCAGTCCAGCTCCTGAAGTCCTGACCAATGGGAGAGCTCACTTGGCTGTATCTACCTAGATACCACAGAGAAAACAGTCCTGATTGGATAATTTTCTGTTTTAAGAATTTAACCCCTTTGTTTACAACCAAGTTTTTTATTAAAATTAAATGAACTTAAAATTACAGACATTTATTATTATTATTATTATTATTATTATTATTATTTATTTTTATTTATTTGACTGAAATCTTTAATCCTTCTCTGAAACCCTAGAAGGCGCTGAAGGTTCCCCATGGGAAATCTCGCTGAGGAAGCTGCTTTAAGTCTCTATGGTGAGAGGAAACAGGAAGTACACAAACACCCAGCTGAAATGGAGTTTCAACAACACTGGAACATGAAGAAGGACATGTCCCAACCCAAACCACTGCCGCTAATCATTTCCAAACACACCCTCACCTCAGAGAGGGAGCTTTAAAGGCCTCATCTGCTCCAGCGGTTTCATTTCTCCTAAACACATTTACCACATAATTCACTCCTGTCGACACGAGACTTCAGAAACCTTCACAATGAGCAGCTGCGCCCAAACACGGGCTCTAAAAACAGGCATCAGAACCTGGGTCTGCTACTGCTTCTCCTCCATGACTCAGTGCATAACCTCTTACGTACACTGTGTAAACCGCTTGTGCAACACTGTTGGGCCTTTGTACTTCCAGCTGGCTTTAAAGACGCTCTGAATATGTCTTTGAAGCGGAAAATATCTCTGATTATGAAGAATAAACAAATAAACAAAGACCTAAACTCTAATTTGGACATGAAAGGTGCCCTTTACTGAGAGATTTCATGTTTAAAACAGTCTGCCATGGTTATATGCTGTGAATACGCCACAAAATACATCGAATATTGCACAATATTATCAATGTTACATTTTATGTGTACATTTTACATTTAAAACAGTGTTCATGACTTACATTATCTTAAAAGCAGCACTACTGTCAGTATATTTTGTGTATTGTGTTGTTTGGACAGGTGTTTACATTTAAAACACGCTATTTACTACTTTCCATCTCTAAAGCAACATTAGTCAAGATATTTTCAATGTATTTCTCATCTTATAACATTTCCAACATATTGATTTTACTACTTTTCTATTTGTGTGGATGTTCACATGTAAAATACATCACTTATTACTTTCTTCTTTCCTCTAAAGCAACATTACAGCTTTATAAGATATATTTGACATAGTTCTATTATTTCAACATATCTAACATATTTATTTTATTTATTTTCTGTTTGTATACGTATTGACACTTAAAACATATTATAGACTACTTTCCGTTTCTAAATCAGCAATTCATAGTCAATATATATCCAATATATGTCTTGTATCTCATTATGTCCACTATATTTACTTACTATTTGTGTGGGTTTTGACACTTTTAACACATTGTTGACTACTTTTCTTTTCTAAATCAACATTATATGGTATATTAACAGTATATATTTAACATAAGCCTGATTTGTAGTGCTATTCACTGTGAAAACACACCGCTTCCCTTTTCTAAAGCAGTGTTACAGCCAGTGGAACAGAATTTAAGGCTGTTACTTCACCTTCTCTTTCGCACCCCTCTATGGCCTGGGTGTATTTGTCCAGCGCGTCTCCGAACTGCCCGTTTTTGAACAGCATGTTGCCCTCATTCTTTAGCCGGGCGAGTGGAGGGGGCAGGGCTCCAGCTGGAGCGTCCAGGTTACAGTTTTCTGCCCCCGTCCCGCTCACGGTAGGGCTAATGCTCTGGCTTTCCTCCCCCACCCGCCGCTCCACAGGGTGAGTGCCATTAACCTCAGGCTTTTTCCCAGGGGGCTCCTGTGACCTGGCGCTCCTGTTGGCCCCGGGGGTCCCGGGTCGTGAATGGTGTGACCCTCCTTCTTCTCCTTTACCTGGAGCTTTCTTCTGAGCGTTGCCCATGGCCGGCTTTTTCTCTTTCGGAGCCTAGTCAGCACTCTTCTGCTCTCACTCTGCTGTTCATGCTGCCGCTCGTCCTCTCTGCACTGTGTGTGTGAGTGTGTGTGTGTGTGTGTGCGGGCTCAGCAGGCCGTGACGTAGAAGGAGGAGGAGGAAGGGGAGGGGGAGGGGGAGGAGGAGGAGGAGGAGGAGGAACTGCAGTAATGCGGTGTGTCGCAGAGCCAGGAAACCGCTTTATCTCTCTCACTGCAAACCAGCATTCAGGGAAACCCCAGAAAGGCTTAAAGGGACAGTTCACCAAAAATCAAATTTTACGTTTCTCACCCTTACTTCAATTGCGATCCGTCAGCTGAGACTTATCTGGTTTCAGAAGTTTGCTTCTTTAGTTTTAGCACTTCAGCCATGAAGCTAATGTAGCTAACTAGTAGTGAAAGCTTATGTACACTAATTAACATGGTGCTGCTAATTGCATACCTAAATGATTATATTGTCCTTCAAATGTGTCCAGAAACGTCACAGCCAAGTTGATTTAACTGCCCCATTCCTACACAAATCCATCCTGTTATTTTAGTGTTATTTTTCCACATCTGCCCCTGGAAGTATTTTCATTCACGTTGTAAACACTATATTTTGTTTGCTTAGTTCATAACCAGCAAAACGGTGGTCATAAATTCTTTTACTTAATTGTAGCACTGGAGCTTCGAGACTAATGAAGCTAACAAGGAACAGAAGCATATGTTTATCTTAATTAGCATGGTGCTAACTGTATGCCTGAATCATCATAAACTTGCCTCGAAGCACGTGGAGATGTTCACTAATCTCTGATAGACCTGTTTATGTGGTTTCTGACCCTGTTTGACTCACTGTTATCTATAAACATGGACTAAAGGACATTAGCATAGCTATAACCCAGTAGCGCCACCTGGCAGACTGAATTTTGTCCGTGGTCTTCTCCATTTTTGAATATAGCATATAATTAGGTAAAATGACAAATAAATAAGCAAAAAGAAACAAAAGTAAGCTAAATGTCACTAAGTTACTTTCTCTGGCGTAATCTTGAAGCCTTGTAGTGTCTGATGAATTAGCTCAATGCTAATTTAGGTATTCTGGACTTTCAGATGACCGTTGTTGTTTTTAGCTTTGTTAATGAACTTTAGTCCATGTTTATAGGTAACAGTGAGTCTTACAGGGTCAGAAACCACAGAATCAGGTCTATTAGAGACACTGAACACCTCCACACAGTCTGAGAACAGCGTGTGATGATTCAGACATGCAGTTAGCACCACTGTAAAAAGCTTCCATTACTTGTTAGCCACATTAGCCTCGTAGCCCCAGTGCTAATGCTGACTTTAAGTGGTGTCGGAAACTGGAAAAACACATTTTCCCACTAGTATAAGTAAAATGACACAAATAAATAAGTAAAAAGAAACAATTTTTACTTTTTACAATTGCTAATTTAGGTATTCTGGACTTTCAGATGACCGCTGTTGTTTTTAGCTTTGTTAATTAACTTTAGTCCATGTTTATAGGTAACAGTGAGTCTTACAGGGTCAGAAACCACAGAATCAAAACTATTAGACACACTGAACACCTCCACACAGCCTGAGAACAGCGTGTGATGATTCAGACATGCAGTTAGCACCACTGTAAAAAGCTTCCATTACTTGTTAGCTACATTAGCCTCATAGCCCCAGTGCTAATGCTGCCTTTAAGTGGTCAGGACTTGGAAAAAGCTAATTTTCCCACTGTAAACTGTACTCAAACAGCCAACAAAGCCTTATTTACACGGGATTTGATGATACATGACTTTACAGGGCATATAATGCAGCCTTTCATCTTTTCCACAAGTGAGGAAGGCTAAAGCTGACAGTGAATGTGAAATAATACACCTGATGTGCTTTTATGAGATCTGTGTGCTTTTTAATACAGCAAAGAAAAAGCAGGGTAAGTGTTCTCCACGCTGTCTTTTTCTGTGTGGTGGCCAAATCTTTCACCAAACAATAAAGAGTGTGAAGTGGCATTTGCTAGTTAACCATCTGGTCCCAGACAGAGAGCATATATCGGTTCGCTGGCTCAATAAGGCCGGCACCCCACTGACCGTTTGCCACTGCTGGTCCCCCCCTCGGACCACCCAGATTACTGTCCTGCATACAAGGTCCACATAGTTTTTAATCTCCTCAAACAGATTTTAAATGCACAGAGACTTTTATGTTAGACAATAAACTGAGAAAAATATTACAAACAACTGAGAGAGAAAAAATTAACTTGCCCTGATATAAAATGATTTTGGGTCATTCTACAGAAACGTCCGCTTTTCTATCTGTCCATAGGAGTCACTGGTGTTACTGATCCTTATTGGTGTTCCACATAATAAAGGAAACACCAGAGACATTTTTAATGAACAATGCATTTTACTAAACGGCTGCTACAGAGCAACAAACCACATGTTGTCAATCATGGAATATCCACTAAAATATGGAATTTAATCCATTTGTATTCTGTTTTTTCAGTTACCTCAGAATAAAGTCGGTCACACCAGTGACTTCAGCTAAAAGCTTCATATGAAATCATGAGCTAAATGAGAAAATCTCTGATAACTGAAAGACACAGTGGACTCACCATATGCTTTTCTCCATAGATCCTCAGAAAACAGGTAAAAGGGAGTCGAGTGATGTCATCAGTGTGACTTTATTTCAAAATAAGAGATTTTTTGTTACGCGGTAACACCAGTGACACGACTCCTGGGGACAACAACGTTCATTATATATTTTATAATATTTATTAGGCATTTGTTTTCTTTATGTCATTTAATTCATATATTTCATAGTCATGTATAGATTATTGTAGTTAAAATAGCAGAAAAACATGTTTTTTACCTCAAAATATGGCCTCAGCCTTCACACATGACTGTGAGGACGAGCTCTTCTGTGGTGCTTGGAATTCAATATGATCGATTTAAAAACAATATTGCTGAATTGATGGATCAAGAAGGTGTGATTGTTAAAATAACATTGTTTTATTTTAAAATATAAATAAATTGTAACCCTAACATGTTTTTCAAGTTTAATATATCTGTAAACTCTAGGGACACAAAAATGGACGTTTCTGTAAAATGACCCTTCAGTAGAGAATGTTTAAACATTTATAAACTATGGTTTTGGACTTGCTCGGGAGCGCCCTCTAGCGTTTGAGAAACCCGGAAGACATTACAGAGTGGAAATTCTCCTCTCTACAAGTTCTCTGATTTAGTCAAGACTACAGACATAGAGCTCAAACTAAACACTGAGAGCTGGCGATCTTGGCGAAATGGAAAACTTCTTATCAAAGCAAATTCAGTCATTTAGTAAATATTAAGCCTTTAAAGTCGAACAACAACGTGGCTACGCTGCGTTTATTTGATATGTGAAGAACATCACCTAACAAAACCAAACGTATAGAATTTTGTTTAGTTTGTCTCATAAAGTATATTTTTCACATGAACAGAAATATGATTAATACATCAGATGTATTGTTACCCTTAAACAATTTAATTATTGATTATAAGCGCTTATTGATCCAAACTGTTCTGAATGAACAATCCAACAATAGAAGAAGCCTCATGCATCTTTTATGCAGTGATAGGAAACACAGCAGCTCACAGAAAGCTCAGTTTCTATGCGCTGATATTTTGAAAATGTAATATTTTGAATCGTTCGTGAATAATAGTTCAGCCCTCAGAAGTTTTGACACAGTATGATGATCTGGCCCTCTTTGAAAAAAGTTTGGTGTAGATGGTTCTATATAGAACCTTTGTGAAAAGGGTTCTATATAGCACCCAAAAGAATTCTTCTATTGTTGCAACGTCAAGCTTTTTACAATAGAAGAACCCTTTTGGGTGCTATACAGAACCATCTACAGCACATTCTCCATCAATCTTCACAACTCCTTTCATAATGCAAAGAACTCTTTAATTATGAAAATGGTTCTTTGAGTGTTCATGGTTCTGTATAAAACCTTTTTCTTTACTAAAGAACCGTTGAAGAACCATCTTTTTAAGAGTGTACATTTGAGACAAATTGTGTAAAACAGATTTTCCGCTGTAACTGTCACTTTAATGCTGGTGAACACAATCATAAAGGACGTCATTCTGACCACAAAGTTTGCTTGGTTATAAACTGGTTGTAAATAAGCAAATTATATGCAATTCTTACAGCGTGAATCTTCGTACATCTACCCAGATGCAAATCCACAAAGGAGCATTTGAAAAGACAGGATGGAGCTGTAGAAGAATGGAGCAGTTAAATTAATGTTGTATACTAAATAATGATTACTTAAGTATCTCCATTTGCATTAAACAAAGAAAAAATCTAACACATAAATAGTGTGACTGTGTTTTCAGCGTGTTCTGCCAGACTAGTACCTCGAGCACATGCTGTTCCTTCCTAAAGTACAGATATTAATGATGATGTGAGTTAATGGGGTGGAACAGCGAGCTTTTTTTTGTGCCACTAAAAGGACTTAATGTCTTTCGCAGCAGAGGATCACTCTGCAGATGACAAAACAGAGCAGGATTCGTTAAAATCTCTGAAAATAGAACGTCGTCGAGAGAAAAGCTTTGCTGAAAGGTGTACGTGCAGGTAAGGGTGCCCAAACTTCTTGTAAAGGGGCCAAATGGTAATGTTTGGGAGTTCTGGGGTCTTCTGCTTTAAGCTAGTAGGCCAGACCTGCTGCCAGACTGGAAGGTGGAGCTGCGGACACGGCCCTTCTCCCAGACTGTAGTTATTTCATAACTCATTTTTGTGGCAAATGGAGGCCCAGAAATACAGAGCGGTATACTTAAAGGGCCCATATCTTGGAAAACCAAATGTTCATCACTTTTTGGACACAGAATTTAACATAGCATACATTATTAAACATACTGTTCACTCTCCAGTCCATTTCTGAAAGCTAAGCGGTGAAATAAAACAGCCCGTTTTGAAGTCAATGTTTTTGTGACGTCACAGAAAACAGTTTACATAAATCGACCTATTCAGCCTACAGCCTGTTCAGACTGCAGTTATAAAGGGTAGAATGTTTCTACTCTGACTGCTTTTTGACAAGCAGAACTGAAGCTTATTTACACATATCTGTCTTAAAGGCACAGTAACATAAAGAGCCTGTTTACTTATAAGGGTAAAGTGAGGTTGCAAAATGGTCATGTAAAATGAATTATGATATTTTTGGTACATGAAACCACACAAACATTATAAGTAGGTCTCGAGGAAAAAGATAATAACACCAGAAAACCACAGGCTATAGGCCCTTTAAGCAAGAGAACATGGGGAGTGTGTTATGGTGAATAACATAACTGTGATTGGGTCACAGGTACGAACTGAAGGTGAGCACAGCAGATCACAGTCGTGATGTTATTCACCATTACAGCGTTCTGCTGCCTTTGTACAGCAGTTCTGCACAATAAAGAACTGCATAAAGACGCCCTGAACATTGTATCATATGTGCTTTGATATCTGTAGTTCCTTCCGCAACAAAAAGTAGTTCCCTTTTGAGTTACAGAGCCGTAAAACTGTTTAAATATCAGGTTGAGCTCAGCTTTTCCAGATGAAGCTGAATGTGATTTTTACATCCCATGCGTCAAACGCAAGGCCCGCCGGCCAAGTCGGGCCTGTGGCACCATCCTATTCGGAATTATTTTCATTTTCTATTAATATTAGCCCAGTTCACCATGTGCTGCACTACAGTTCCCAGCATGCACTGCAACATAACGTGTGCTCCCACCCCCTCCCCAACAACGATATATGGGACAGCACCACAAAAACAAACAAACAAAAAAAAAAGACACCAGGTGTCCAGTTCAAGCAAATGGGCAGTTTTAAAACCCTACTGTACACTGGGGACATTTAAAGAGGTTTAACAGTGATCTGCAGTTAATGTAGTCTATTGTTTATATAAACCAATTTGTTTTTATTTAAAATTATTTTTTAATCGTTCAAGCATTCAGTGCCTATTTTTTGCTGTTGTAGTTTTGGCACAACAAACTGGTCAGTTGGGGTCGCGGCAAAATGTTAAGTACAAATAAAATAACACAACTGGCTCACGGACTTCTTGTGATTTTTTAATGCGGCCCGTTTACTGGTTGAGTTTGACACCCCTGGGATAGCTTGATGACCAAAAAGCTCAGCGACAGGTTCTGGGTTTGGTGTAGTCCTGCGGTCACTCTTCCTTCCGAGTCTGACCCGGTCAAATATTACCTCGTAGAAGTTCTCTAACGCGTCCATTTTCTGTTTTTGTATGTGCTAAAGTAGAACACTTACAGTAACGGTTAAAAGCCAGTCATCAGTTAGCAACCTCAGCAGAGTGACAGGCATTGTGAAAAAAAACCTGCTTTTGATTCTCAACCAATCAGATTGGGCCAAAAGAACTTACTGTTGTATAAAAGTAAAACAAGATAAAACAAGATTGGCTGCAATTCTTTAGTCTCACATTTACATAAGTCACCATGGAGACACGTTTGCCTTTATAAGGTCAACAAACATTTCATTACTTCAAAGTTCCCAAAGCAAACAAATGTTTACTTTAAACTCAACAGCGGTTTCCTTCCTTGTGAGGCAGGCTGCCTCGCCTTCAAGCCTTACAGTCAGTGAAAAGATTTTCAGTTCATTACTAGTAGCCATGGTCAAACGCAAAAGTTTGAACACCCCTGGTCAAATGACATGTTTTGTTTTTGACCAGAGGTGCTAAAACTTACACATACAAATACAAATAAGGGAGATTTTTTGATAACATGAAAGATTTTTCAAAGAGAGGCGCGCACACACACACACACACACACACACACACACACAGTGAGACTCTGTTTATACCATAAAAGCATTAAACATGTTAAGATTAATTAATTAATTGATTCATTTTAACATTTTTAATACTGATACTTTAATTGGGGCAGTCGTGGGCTGAAGGTTAGGGAACCAGCCTTGTGACGGGAAGATACCTAACCCCCAACTGCTCCCTGGGTGCTGTGGATAGGGCTGCCCACTGCCCTGGGCAAGTGTACTTACTCACTGCCCCCTAGTGTGTATGTGGTGTTTCACTGCACGGATGGGTTAAATGCAGAGGTGAAATGTCCCCACTGTGGGACCAGTAAGGGTCACTTAATCTAAAGTATTAAAGGAGAAGAACACGCAGCAGACACTAAACTGAAACCACAGAAATTGAAAATACTGTAGTAAATAAAGCTCAAAAGGTCCAGGTCTGATTGTGGCCTTGGCCTGTAATTGTTTCATAAATACGTTACCTCTAGTTTTGGAAACAATGGAAGAATTTTTGCTAAGAAAAAATGATGACTTTAATAGTGGTGTGAATGATGAGGTGAAAGACTAGAGAAACCATCTAAGGTTTGGAAATAAAGGTGCTCCAGATGACCGTGACCTTTGGAGATAATGGTGTACAAATCAGAAGGTTTTAAATATCTGGGAGAAGCACGGAGAAGCTATAAACAGCATTTCAGCTCTGGGTGTTTTTGAATGAGGCACAGCCAATCAGAATGGAGCTCATTTACATATATCAGTTTTAAAGGCACAGTAAGAAAAAAAAAGTTCAACTCCAAAGGATAAAGAGAGGCTGGAAAATGGTCATGTAAAATTTATTACGGCTGGTTTTGGTATATAGAAGTGCACAGACGTTATAGGTGGATCTCAAAAATGCAGGATACAGGCCCTTTAAAGTAGGGGACTGTGGTTAAAATTCAATAAGGTGCAGTTAGAGAAAATATCCTCAAGCGAAGGTCTGGAACATCATAATGTCTAAGTTGCATTATGATTCAGTGCCATATACTGTTTACTGAAGTAGCCTAGTAGGTATATCAGCATCTTATACAGTCAACAACTGAATATCAAATCAAATAAAATACAATTCAGTCATATTTCAACAACATTTATTATCAGTTTTCTCTTTTTAGAGCACGACATGTGAAATAACTTCCCTCTGACTCACTTTCTTCTCCAACTGCCGTTCCCCGCCTCGTCCCCCCTGTGTGTGCGTCACTCACTCGAGTCTCAGTGCTCATTGTAACGCACAGATCTGATTGGCTGAGTAGCGTCGTTTTTTTTTGTTTTTGTTTTTTTTTTACAACGCATGCGATTGGTCTGTGAGTCTCTTGGGCCACTAAAGCGGAACTGTAAAGGCTAGAAAAGTTACGCTGGTTAAAACAGGACCACCCCATCGAAATTCAATAATTCTCTATTGTTTACCGGTTATAGGTCCAGGTCCCCATAGGACAGCGTCTGGGTCTGGACTCGGACCGCGGTCCATCTACTAGTGACCTCTGTTTTAAAGGATGATTTATCTCCTCAGCCTTGCCTCCTCATTCAGCTATTCCTTCATCAAACAATCGATTAAAACGAGCAAATGTCACTAAATGCCTAAAAATGCATGTAAAATGTTTTCGCTAAGCTAGCGACAGTTTTGTGCTTCACAATAAAGAAAAAAAGTTCAGGACGAATCCGTGAAGAGAGGAATCTGACTCAGCATTTTTAAAGAAAACTGTATTTCTGATCATTCAACCTGTGTACACTTATTTACAGTTCCATCTGAAATGGAGCAAAAAGAAAATAAAGAAGGAAACAAAAGCACATTAATCTAACGACAGTCTGGGCTTGGAAGGGAAATCCATCCTGCAGCTCATCGGGCGTCGAACACGACCACTGAAAGTCTGAGTTAAAGAAAACCAACGATTCCAACCATTTAACCAAACCAGGAGAACCAAATACTGATAATTTCTCCACTATCAGCATCAATTACTCTACACGCTTAAAAAAGACTGTTCCTCAGGGGTTCTTTAGTAGAGAAAATGGTTCTATATAGAACCATGAAAACTCAAAGATCCTTTTGCATGATTAAAGGGTTCATTGAAGGGTGAAATGGTTCTTCAGAGTGATGGAGAATGTGCATGAATGTGCTGTAGATGGTTCTATATAGAACCTTTTTGAAAATGGTTCTATATAGAAGAAGCCTTTTGGGTGCTATACATAACCCTTTTCAAAAAGGTCCTATATAGAACCATGAACACTCAAAGAACCCTCTGCATGGCTAAAGTGTTCTTTGCATTGTGAAATGGTTCTTCAGATTGATGGAGAATGTGCTGTAGATGGTTCTGTAAAAAACTTTTTTAAATGGTTCTATATAGCACCAAAGAGGATTCTTCTATTTTTATGGTGTCCAACTTGTGACAACACTTTTGGGTGCTATTTAGAGCACTTTTCAAAAAAGGTTCTATATAGAACCATGAACACTCAAAGAACCCTTCTGCATGACTAAAGTGTTCGTTGCATGGTGATAGGGTTCTTCAGACTGATAGATAATGTGTGTAAATGGTTCTATATAGCAGCAAAAAGGGTTCTGCTATTGTTACGATGTCAACCTTGCAACAATAGAAGAACCCTATACAGAGCACTTTTCAAAAAGGTTATATATAGAACCATCTACAGCACATTCGCCATCAATCTGAAGAACCATTTCACCATGCAGAGAACCATTAAAGCATGAAATGTTTCTTTGAGTGTTCAAGGTTCTAAATAGAACCATTTTCTTTACTAAAGAACCCTTGAAGAACCATCTTTTTAAGGAGTGTAGTCTTAGAGTTCTAAACGACCCTCAGATTTATTCACTGTTTTGTGTCTAAAACTCTTACAGGGCAGAAACACTGAAGAGTCAAAGCCCAAACAGAGTCTGAGGAACGATGTAGCACTATAGCGTAACTCCTACAGTCACAGAGACGGACAAAGGAGCCTAAAGTAGTGCAGAATCAACCCTCTGGTCAGAATAACGTCACTGATATCCATCTGTGGTGAAAATGGAGCACCAATAAACAGCTTTTATTCAGTAGTAATGATCTTAAGTGTAAATTAGAGCACAAACAACATACTGATAGTGCAACACAGACAGCTGTGCTGTGGAATAAAACATGAGGACCACCTGCTTAACTGTATCACAGCAATACAGACCAAACTCCTCTGGAGCATTCCAGGGAATTATGGGAATGAGAGCTAAATTAGGTGCTTTAAAATCCAGATTAAAACCAGTCTGTTCAGGTTATCTTAGGCCAACAATGCTGTGTGTCATATATTCATAATTGTGCTGTTATATTCATTTCGACTGCAGCATTTTATCTTAACATTTACACAGATTCCTGCGTAAAGCAGTCTGACATCATTAATATGAAAAGAGCTACATAAAGGTTTATGATTAGTAGTAGCAGCAGTCGTATATTTGGATGATAAGAGTGCAATTCTTCTGTTTGTTTGAGTTTAATAAATTTTATATTTGAGAACTGATATCTGTCAAGTGCAACTACTGAAGTAAGTCAAAATGGAAACATAAAAAAAAAAAAATTAAGACGATACCAGTATTTTTAGTCCCTAAAAAAGACATTTGCCACAATTTTTTTTATATTTACATGACCCGGTGTTCATGCAAACAGGAGAGAATAAATGATACTTTTTTTTTGTCCCTCTAAGAACTCAAGGCAACAAGTCTTGACCCAGATTAGGCAAGCAGTTCAGGGAAATCAGCCGTAATAACAGCTGCTTAAATGAAAATCTTGTCACATCAGTCCTTCAACACACTCCACATTTTCACATTTGCCTTACAACAGCAGCAGCAGAAAGGATACATCTCTTCGTCCTCTTCTTGTACATGATCCTGTAGCCGCACTCTCTGCATCTGATGGGGTCTCTGGCTTTAATCTCATTTTCTGTGTGACATTCTGTAAAATAGAGAAAATAAAAAATAAGAAAGTAGTGCTTAAAAATATATCAAAGTTGTCTTGCATTTTTTGGTTCATGTACCAGAACAGTGACCATTTATTTTTTACATGACCATCATCCACCCTCTTTTTATCCCTTAGAATGAAAACTGAGCTTCTGCTCCTGTTCCTCTAAGACTGGTATATGTAAATGAGCTCTGTTCTGATTGGCTGGCCTGTGTTTTGCCTAATTCACAGAGCAGTCTGAGCTGAAACACTCCTCACAACTTCAGTGTGAATGCATGTGGCTAAGCATGCTGTGGAGTGAATGGCAAATATATGTAAATGTGATTCTGTGACATCACAAAAACAGAGAATGGGCTGTTTTGCAGCTTAGTTTTTCAAATATGAGCTGTACGGACTGATGTTAATATTCTGTCATGTTATCAATGTTTACATACAACATCAAACTCTTATTTCAAGAAGTAGTATAGTTTCCATTATACCGGCCCTTTAATACCACATGCAAACTTGTTATAGGTTATGATGCAGTCACCACTGTCTGCCTAAGGACATGAGGGACTACAGACATTTCTGTGTCGGACTGAACAGAAGTATGTTTGACTGACCTACTTCTACAATCCCTGTAATGGGTACCGCTCCTGTGTTATTTATCCATGAGCCTCAACTTTATACCTTCTGATCTGTTTGTTTCTCAAATCTTAAAGGGCAGAAACACTGAGGAGTCAAAGCCCAAACAGAGTTTGAGGAATACTTTAGCACTATAGCGTAACTCCTACAGTCACAGAGACGGACAAAGGAGCCTAAAGTAGTGCAGACTCAACTCTCTGGTCAGAATAACATCACTGATATTCATCAATAAGTAAAAAGGGTTCCACCAGAGAACTGCTTTAGTGTCTTTTACTGGAGAACATGGGTTTGGTTTCTACACACTTAAAAAAATGCTTCTTCAAGGGTTCTTTAGTAAAAGCAATGGTTCATTTATTGAGTTCTGTACAGCAGGGGTTTTGGAGGACCCCCAGCCCGGCACATTTCTGTGTTTTCCTGCCAAAACTCACCCCCCCTTAATTCAGGACGAGCTTGTTAATCAGAAGATTAGCAGGACCAGGATTGAGAACCACTGTTACATAGAACCATTTCATACCTAAATGGTCCTCTGCATGGTGAAACGGTTCTTCAGACTGCTATATGTGCTTCTATGTAAAACCTTTTTGAAAATGGTTCTGTATAGCATCAAAAGGGGTCGTGCTACTGCTACAAGCTTCACATCACCACAACAGCAGAATCCTTATTGGTGCTATATAGAACCATATACAACACATTCTCCACCAATCTGAAGAACCATTTCACCATGCAGACAACCATTCAAGCATGAAATGCTTCTTTGAGTGTTCATGGTTCTATACAGAATCTTTACTAAAGAACCCTCGTAGAACCATCTTTTTAAAGTGAGTACATTCACCCTCAAACACAGTCACCTCCACAGATGTAGATCATGGGCTGCTGTTTCGGGGGCTGCAGATCTTTTTGAGAATCCATCTGTGGGAAACACACACACACACACACACACACACACACACACACACACACACACACACAAAAAGCACCAATAGTAAATGTAGCAACACAAAATCTGAACAGAATAAACTTGGTATTTTATAATATCTGTAAAATCTACACAAGTTGGCCTCCCATCCGTCAGCTTCTTGTTCGAATTGTCCCGGTCCACCTTAAATGGCGCAGCAGTTACACTCTGGCGCAATGTAACTCCTGCACCATTTAAGGTGGACCGGGACAATTAGAACAAGAAGCTGGTTAGCTACTCAGCACGTTAGCAGTACGGGTTCGCTAAATCACTAAACAAACGCAGAGAATCTGCATATTTGTTTGAATGTAACGTACAATAATTTAATAACCATTCAACACGTTAATTTTATCCAATCTCAATAAAATAACAAGAAATAAACAGCAGCACGCCATCTTACCGCCAACACGCGCGAGCCCTGCGTTACTCAACACTCTGCGCATGCGCCGTATTGCGTTTGCGAGGCGACCACTTTTCCGTTCCGTGATTGGTCGACTCAGACTGAAGAAACCGTAATCATGGGGACTTTTATCTGAATTTAAAGCTAATTTCCGTATCAAAATCGTATATATTTTAAATGAATAAAAATGTATTATTTTATTATATTTTATGAAACACATTTTAGACTCATAATGCGGACAAAAAGTACTGTATTTTTATTTTTTATACAAATTTGTACTGCGTCATAGCTGTGGATTTGGCTATTTGTATGGCAAAATGAATCGTCTGCGCTATGTAGAATTAAGTTATTACACACATTAAATGAAAAGTGAAAAAAAATAACATATTATTTTATTCATTTTATCAAAAGTAATCACATATGGCCAGCGAATAAAACGGTTTGCGTGTATAAAATTGACGTTTTACTCGGCCTTTTATACCATTTTATACCATTTCTGAACTTTTTTCTCAGGTGTTTTTGAGAGAAAAGACGTTTTGCTGCTTGAAAAATAATATTCGTATTTTTAAAACCAATCAAACTAAAAAAAACATAACAAATAAATAAATAATTAAAATAACAGGAAGTACCAGTTCGCGTCATGATCTGAACCAGAGCAGACACCGCAGGTGAGTCCGCAGATATGGAAATAAAATTATTTTGGGGCGGATTTTATAAATTCGACCATATCAGCACATTATGAACTCTGTTTGTGTGTTGATTGGTGTTGAAGTGACCGCTCCGCGTGTTTAGTACGATATGAGCCGGGGCGTTTAGAAGTGTTAATGGCGGGTCGTGGTTTCAGTTTCTGTTCATTAGAACTGATTAAAAACTGCAAACAGGATCAAAACAAGGCCGAGTTAAGATCAGTTATCGTTAATCCGCACAGTGGGTTTTAGTTCACCGCCTGAAACTGCGTTGGGAAATGGCTTCTTAGTGCTTGGCAGCTCAGCCGGTTTCCACAGCCGCTTCTTCAACCACGTCTATGAACGTCTAACGATATTCAGCCTAAGAAATGAGAAGAATCAGTAATAATTACCGCAGGTAACTAAATCAATATGATAAAAATAGTAAAAATCCATAAGACAATATGAAACAATATGATAGAAAATATGAAGCAATGTTTTAAACATACTCAGACACACACATATTGCCTTCATATATATATATGTGTGTGTATGTATATATGTATGTATATACATATGAATATATAGCAAATTTTTCATTTTTTTTACATAATATGAAAAAGGCAGTTGCCATTTATGTTGTATCAAAATTTCATGATGAACAGACCAACAGAAATATACGGAGCACCACCAGTGACATCATGTATAAATAAAAATAGTGCGTGACTTAGTAAGGCTTGGGAATGAGATGATTAAGTCGTGGCCACGACTTAGTAAAGCGTGGGAACGAGATCACGCTTCCACTGGTTCCATTGACTTACATTAAAAGTACAGTATGTTTTTTCCTTCTCCTGTAAAGTTACCATTTTGGAGATACAAGGTTTTCTCCCGACAACAGAGATATGTATGCACGGCCTATGATACAGACACAGACACACACCTTCATACATGTGCAAACACATACACATATATATACCTACATGTACGCATACATATACATACATATAACAAAATCTCAGATGTCCGTAAGCGTTAATCTATAAAAAAGATGAGTTCAGTGGGTACGCCCTCAGAAAAGACGGTTCTTCAAGGTGTCTTTAGCAAACACAGTGGTTCTACGCAGCACCATAAACACTCAAAGAAACATTTGCATGCTTAAATGGTTCTTTGCATTGTGAAAAGGTTCTGTAGATTGATGGAGAATGTGTTGAATATAGCACCGAATAATGATCTGCTGTGGTTATGATGTCAAGCTTTCCAAAAGGTTCTATACAGAACCATATAAAACACATTCTCCATCAATCTGAAGAACCATTTCACCATGCAAAGAACACTTTAGTCATGAAAAGCCTATATAGGACCATTTGTTTAAATGTTTTAAGTGCTCAGGCAGGGCAGGAGTTATATGAGCATGCAGTGAAGTGTAAGTTCAAACTCTGACAGCACAACTTTGCACATACTGAAGCTTCTGGAGAGCTTTTGCAGGTAAACCAGCAAATAGTGCATTACAGTAGTCCAGCCTGCATGAAATAAGTGCATGTCTGTTTAAGGTGTTTTTGAGTTGTTTGGTGGACTTCGACACAGTGTCATGTTGCTTTCAGGAAGTGAAAGTGCCTCACTAAATGCAGTCTTTCCTGATGGTCAGGATGGCTGATGATAACCTGGAGGAGAGGAGTGTGGAGGTTTTGGAGATCCCTGATAATGTGGACGACGATCTGCTGCTGCTTTACTTCGAGAACAAGCGTTCTGGAGGAGGAGCCGTCATTTCTCTGGAGAGGAGCGGAGACAGAGCTCTGCTAGTGTTTGAAGAACCTGAGGGTGAGAAAATCTGCTTTGGACTAGGGCTGGGCGATATGGCAGTAATGTTACATCACGATACTTCAAGACATTTTATATGTACATTTTATACATGTAAAAAATCCTACACTCTCAGAAAATAAGGTAGCAGACTGTGACTGGGTCAGTGCCCCTCCTGTCACTGGGGTGGGACCTTCAAGGGTCCATCTCAGTACCTTTAGTCAGGGAACATAACTGAACCATAATCCACTGAAATGATATGTTCTAAGCTGTACTGACTCCACACACCCCGTCTCGTCTCCAGGCTTTTATTTTACTGTTCTGTTTTAAAACATTCGGTTATGAAAAGGTACAAATACGAACTTTTCACCTGGAAACACTTATTTAAGGTTCACAATCAGAGCTTAAAACCACTGTTGGAGCTTTGAGGGAACATTTACACTGTTTGTACCTCGATGAACGAAATACGTACCTTTATTTCTAACAGTGTTTAATAACTACATTAATCATTATTTGGTGTTTTTATTGCAAATACAGTTAAACAGGCCTAAATATGCTCACTTTGTAATGAAATGTATCTTTAAGTACTAATAATATTCACAGTGTGCTCAGGAAATTGTGTATTGTGGCATAATTTATCACAAAAATCGTAAAATATCGTCATATTGCCCACATCTACTTTGATCTAGAGGAAACAACAACAACATTATGTCCCACATTCTTGTGCACACGTTTTACATACTTTAGCTAAAAGGGAAATTCCACTGATTTTTTAAAGTCTATGCATAGTTGAGTGTTAGAGAGCAGTTTGGTGTGAAATGGTTCAGATGTCCTTACAGTGGTGGTGATAGGAACCAGGGGTCGCCATGACTACAACACAAATATAGTCATTTTATTTACTATCCAGAACCACCAGTGAACCTACACGAGTCTTCTGAGTTTATATGGAATGTTGATGATGGAAAATAGTGGAAAATCTGAAATAATAAGTTTTCTTTGGGGACTATTTTGCCTCACAACACCCTGCATATTATAAGTGCTTCACATGTCAGATTCCTGTCACCACCACTGATACCTTTGTTTTGCTACACTATTCAAATTTAATTATGCTATTACATATTTAATTACATAGTAAGTTCGATTTACTTTCTGTGTAGGTTTGAGGTGCTTTTGTTAACAAATGACAAGAAAACAGGCCAAAAATGTAAAGGAAGTTTTTCAGTTCCACAAAACAAGACACAGCGGTAACTTTTCATCAAATACAGTGACTTCTAGAGGTTAATGTCTTTGTTTTGGGGTGATTATGTTGTTGTTATTGTGTTTATTACTTCTGTAGAGTTTATTATTGCTATTATGTGTCTTGCATGTGGACAGTCTTATGTAAAATTTGTACACCCCAGTCAAATTACGTGTTTCGTTGATTTTCCAAATGAACAAACAGAGAATGAACTAAAATGTGCCATAACGTTTTTTCACAGGCCACATTTTATGTTTTGTAATTTACCCCAATGTGTTAAATTCAGTAAATAAACAGTAACTGTGTATTAAAATGTGCTGATGTGTGTCTCTGTAGAGGATGTGTAACTTATTTACACTCAGAAAATCAACACAACATGGGATTTTACCGGGCGCACAAACTTTTGCACACGACCGTATAGCTGTAAGTATTTGCACCTGTACTGATCATGATTACGGCAGTAAATGCGTTTATTTTATTCACTAGTGGCTGCGAGAGTCGTATCTAAAGGCTCCCACAAGCTCAGTGATGCGGAACTGATAGTGCGGAGGAAACCCCCAAAGGATCGTGGGAAGTTTCTGCTGCGGGGGCTCTCCTCCAGCACCAACCCGGAGTTGGTGGAGCTGTACGTGGAGAACCTGATGGGAATCAACTCTGATGATTACACTCTGTACCCCTCAGCTGGAAAAGACCTGGTCCTGATAAACCTCCACACACCTCTTTCTCAGGGTGAGGCACTAATACTCAACTTTATAACTCTATTTATTAAAAAACCTTCAATGGAGAAAAAATATATATCTGCAGTATTCACACTTTAACCCCAGAAATGTCAGAATTTAAATATTTTGTGATGAGTGCAGCAAATCGCTGTTGTATTTCTATATATTTCCACTGTTTCATGAAAACTTCAAGTTCAAGAGCTTCGCGAGGGTCTAAAAGGTGTTATATTACTAATAATACAAGAGTTAGTTTCGGCCACGCAAGCTGATTGGTTGAGAAGCGTTCTAACTGTGCTGTTATTTCACCATAACATCACGTTTTTTTTCAAACACTGAATCACTCCGCTGAGACGACTCTGACAGCTGCAGGAGACGCTCAAGACATTTGAACGTTTTTACTTCTTACTTTGCCACAAACAGAAAATGGACACTTTTAAGATCACATTTGACCGACAGCCGATTTGGTCAGACTCTGAAGATGAGACGACACTAAATTCCCAAACTGTCATCACCACTGAGCAGCTTTTCAGTCGGCAGCTGTGACAGAAGAACAGCTGAACAACCTGGAATCAGCCAGAAATGAACCCAATACCATTCGCCAAACGTGGAGTCTGATCTTCAGAGTCTGACCAAATCAGACTGAGCCATAAAACTGCCACAATATCAAGTTCAGCTCAGTTTTGTCAGTTTCTGCCAGATCAGTATTAATGTTGTTTTGTTCCAGCCAGTTTGTAAAGCATCTTACAGCCCATTTAGTTTGGCGAATGGTGTTGGGTTCATTTCTGGCTGATTCCAGGTTGTTCAGCTGTTCTTCTGTCACAGCTGCCGACTGAAAAGCTGCTCAGTGGTGATGACAGTTTGGGAATTTAGTGTGAGGAGCTGGAGAACGAACTGCCGGCTATGCAGCGAGTGGGCGGAGCTCGTTACTCTGACGTAGCAACGAGCTGCTCGTTAAGGAACTATAATTTGGTGAAGGAACTGCGAACATTAAAACATATTAAACGCCGCGTTCACGGCCCAGTTTATTAATTTATTACTTTATTTATTTAACTGTTGTATAAAAGCGATAGAACACTCGAAGAGTGTGTTATCGTCAATAACATCACGGCTGTGATTTGGTTGCGATAACACTCCCTCTCGTGTTCTATTGCTTAAATAATACATATTATTATTATTATTATTATTATTATTACTATTATTATCAGTAGTAATGCTGTTGTTATTGTTAGAATCGATACTGTTTGTGTTCAGCGTTTCACCAACATTACTGCTGTAAAACTGATGCCGTCCTGTGATTTGTCAAATTGGCTTTGGCAGATTTTCAGAAAATTTCTGAGAAATTTTCCAAAAAGACGCTTGATGGAGCGACAATCGCTTTGGAGCAGGTGGAACGCACAGACTCTGTTTTGGTGGAGAATCTGCCCCCTAGTGTTACGGAGGACATGCTGATGCTGTATTTTGAGAGCAGTCGTAGTGGAGGAGGAGAGGTGATGGACATCAGCAGGACGGCTGGAGGATCCACCAAGATCACTTTCAAAGATGTAGAATGTAAGTAAATTAAATTTCTGTACATTATTTTGCAGTGATGTGTCCCCATAGATCACTGTTACCACAGCTGTTCTTAGCAAACAGTTTCAAGATGGAGGTGTAAACCGTACAGATACAGCGCTAAACCCTAAACTGTAGCGCCAAACCTTTAACCTTAAATCTTTACACTGACCCCTAATCCCAACGCTAAACTCTAGCACTAACAGTTTCAAGATGGAGGTATAAACTGTACAGATACAGCGATAAACCCTAAACCCTAAAAATAACCCTACATCCTAACACTAAAACTTACAGTATAACACTAAACCCTTAACCCTAAATCCTAATGCTGAACCCTGACCTCTAACACTAAACCCTTAACTCTAAATCCTAAAGCTAAACTCTAAACTCTAACACTAAACCCTTAACCCTAAATCCTAACACTGAACCCTGACCTCTAACACTAAACCCTTAACCCTAAATCCTAATGCTGAACCCTGACCTCTAACACTAAACCCTTAACCCTAAATCCTAACGCTAAACTCTAAACTCTAACACTAAACCCTTAACCCTAAATCCTAACGCTGAACCCTGACCTCTAACACTAAACCCTTAACCCTAAATCCTAACGCTGAACCCTGACCTCTAACACTAAACCCTTAACCCTAAATCCTAATGCTGAACCCTGACCTCTAACACTAAACCCTTAACCCTAAATCCTAACACTGAACCCTGACCTCTAACACTAAACCCTTAACCCTAAATCCTAACGCTGAACCCTGACCTCTAACACTAAACCCTTAACCCTAAATCCTAATGCTGAACCCTGACCTCTAACACTAAACCCTTAACCCTAAATCCTAACGCTAAACTCTAAACTCTAACACTAAACCCTTAACCCTAAATCCTAACGCTGAACCCTGACCTCTAACACTAAACCCTTAACCCTAAATCCTAACGCTGAACCCTGACCTCTAACACTAAACCCTTAAGCCTAAATCCTAACGCTGAACCCTGACCTCTACCACTAAACCCTTAACCCTAAATCCTTAACGCTAAATCCTGAATCCTAACACTGAACCTTTAACTCTATTCCTAAACCCTAGTGCTAAACCCTTAACCCCAAAATCCTAACACCAAACTCTTAACCCTAAACCTTTAACTCAAAACCCTAACACTAAACCATTAACTTTCTATAAACCTTTAACCCTAACCCCAAACCCTTAATCCTAAACCCTAAACCCTTAACCCTAACACTAAACCCTAAACTCTTACCCCTTAACCCTGACACTAAACACTAACCCTAAACCCTAAAGCCTTAACCCTTTACCCTAGCCCTAAACACTAATCCTGAACCCTTTAAACCTTAAACCCCACACCCTGAACCCTTAACCCTAGCCCTAAACACTACCCCTAATCCTGAACCCTTTAAACCTTAAACCCCACACCCGGATCCCTTAACCCTAGCCCTAAACACTAATCCTGAACCCTTATAACCTTAAAACCCACACCCTGAACCCTTAACCCTAGCCCTAAACACTACCTCTAATCCTGAACTCTTTAAACCTTAAACCCCACACCCGGATCCCTTAACCCTAGCCCTAAACACTAATCCTGAACCCTTTTAACCTTAAACCCCACACCCTAAACCCTTAACTCCAGCCCTAAACACTAATCCTGAACCCTTTTAACCTTAAACCCCACACCCTAAACCCTTAACCCTAGCCCTAAACACTAATCCTGAACCCTTATAACCTTAAACCCCACACCCTGAACCCTTAACTCTAGCCCTAAACACTACCCCTAATCCTGAACTCTTTTAACCTTAAACCCCACACCCTAAACCCTTAACCCTAGCCCTAAACACTACCCCTAATCCTGAACCCGTTTAACCTTAAACCCCACACCCTGAACCCTTAACCCTAGCCCTAAACACTAATCCTGAACCCTTTTAACCTTAAACCCCACACCCTGAACCCTTAACCCTAGCCCTAAACACTACCCCTAATCCTGAACCCTTTTAACCCTAAACCCTAAACCGTTAACCCTAATTACCCCTTAACTCTAACACTAAACCTTTATACCCTTTAATAAACCCTTTACCTGCCTGGTGCTTTGAATCCTGTGTGCTGAGCTGTTTATTTGAAGGTTTATGTAATAATAATGAATATCAGTATTTATGACCTTTGACTGCGCAGATGACGCTGTACGGGCGCAGAGCTGTGTGGCGTTACGTTGCGTTTCCTTTTCAGTTTGTTAGTTTGTGTAAGAAACCTGCTCTGTGTCTGCAGTACAATATAAAGATGGTACAAATTCCTAAAATAAGAATAAACAGAATTTAAAAATAGTGTAAAAATTGCATTAAATGGAAACTGTGAAACACAAAGTTGCAGTTTTAAAATGTGATTGGCTGAGCTGCGTCTGAAGCCGTTGTGAAATACTTGATATACGCACCCCACAACAGCTGAATTCAGCATTACTGCCCCGGGCACTGAAACCCCTCTGCTGTTAATGGAGTAAACATGGACTGTATGAGTGCACTGATGAAGAAAGAACCCAGATAGCTCACAGGCTGAATAATTCATCCATCAATATCACAGGCTTTAAATTAAAGTACTAACTACATGATTCAATGTAAAACTGCAATGTAAAAGTCTGTCTTCTGAATGTCTTACATACAAGTCTTCAATAATAAGACTAAAGTCTGTGTTTTAGGCCTAATCCCCTGTTTATTGTTACCCCTACCACTTGTTTTGTTTTGGAAATGAGTCAAAAGGAGTAGTGGTTGAAATCTTCCCTCTGAAATGGGACCCTCAAATAAAAAGAGCATCACTTCATTAACAGCTACCAGCGCTGCTCTGTAGGCGACCCTGCCAGTCTGCAGTGACAGCAGAGGAGGGTAAAGTTCAGCTCCTCACTGCTGGGCTTTAGTTACATTTAGGACATCATATGACTTCAAAGAGGGGGGCAATTATTTATTATCACCCACCCCTAATTCTTCAGTGATATGAAGCTGAAGTCACATATTCACCAGCTTCTTGTTCAAATATTCCCGTTCCACCTTAAATGGTGCCGAGGTTCTGTTTAGTTTAAGGTGGAATAGGATATTTAGCTAGCTATCTACCGAGACATCAGCACTACTAGAGTTTTTTTTATGCTTGTTATGAAGAAAAGGACCATAATACACTGAAACAACATTAAACTAAGATAATATGAAGATTATCGTATTTTTTTAATGGAGAAAATTCTCACATTTGTGGGTTTCTTTGATCTCTTGTTCTCCGTCTTGCCGGTTTTTCCTTTTTCTCATAACTCTCTGTTTGGAGTCTCTGAAAAACCTCTGTTTGGAGGGTCATGTAGCCCCAACACTTCACCCTCTCCCTCTATCTCAACAAGAGTCGGGACAACCTACCCCTAGACGCGAACGCTCAAAACAGAGGGGTAGGGCTAAGTGGTAGGGATGAGGGGTGAAATGGGACTGGGCCTTAATCAGATCTAGAAGTAGCGTTAAGCTTATGTTGGATCTCAAACGGCTCCCTCCTTCCTAAATAGTGCGCTGTGGAAGTTATGAAATTCTGGCTTTTATTATTTGTCCAGTGTTCCCAAGTGACTGGATCACAAATGCCTATTTATTAGATATCATGCACTGTTTCTGTGCATGAGGCAGTGTTTTAATTCTTGTCTAGTGCCCTAGGTAGGGAGGAGGGAGCCATTTGAGATTCAGCCCCAGCATGAGGAAAAGGGCTGTACTAAGCCATTAGCTTGGTGCTGTTATAAGACTGGACTGTTTTATGTTGTCCACTGTTGTGTAAAAGCAATAATCCACTTGAGGTTTTGCGTTACAGTGAGTGTATTTACATGCACTCAGTAATCCGATCATAATCGGGTTTCTGCAGATAATCAGATAACTGACTTCTGCAGTTATCTAATTATTTAAATAATCGTGTAAACAGCACACTCTGATTTCTTAGATCGGAGTAAGGTCTAGAAATCTGATTAAGAATTCCGGATCTGGATTTTAGCTCAGTAATCAGATTTCTCAGTGCGTGTGAACTCTTACTCTGATTTCTTTCAGATTTCTCAGTCGGAAATAAGTGAGCAGCGTTGCTGCGAGGCGCAACAAACCGTTTTTGGAGTGACGTTAAAACCAAATACATGCTTGTCGAATGAAGGATTTAAACGCTGTTGCACGAAAAACAGGGCATGGAATTTGAGTTTTGTGTTACGTTTACATCACGTCTTCTTTTGTGAGTTTATTGGCTGGTTGCAAAGCAAAAATCTGATTACTGTACTAAACACATTCAGTGATTTTATCACAGGTAAGAGGCTTTCACGTGCCTAACAACACCCTTACCTGTGATAAAATCACTGTAACGCACAGCCTCTCTTGGTTTACTGTCAAAGTAATGTTTTGAAGGAGTAAATACTGTATTTTCTGTATTTATTTATCGAACAGGTGTGGACCGTGTGCTCCAGAAGTCCCACAAACTGGAGGAAACGGACTTGATAATAAAACCGTTCTTTTCTTTTTTGGAAACGGAGGGAAATGAGGCGTCTGTGAGTCTGCAAAACGGGGCAAATCAGCTAACGGACAATCAGAACCAGACTGGAGGGAATTCTTTGAACGGGTCTGACCTCATGACCAGCACCTCACCACAACCCTCCCAAAGAGCTCACCATCAGGCAGATTCCAGCCCAAAACCCCAACAATCTCCCAGTGCAGCCACTCCAGCAGCATCTTTATTCACACCGTCGTCACCAGTAACAGCCTCTGCGATGGCAGATGCTGAAAAAGACGCAATGGAGGTGGGTCCGTCGGGTCCAGAACCGTTAGCGTGCCGGATATCTGTGCCTGACCCCACCAAGCTCCAGCTAATCGGCCTAAGTAGCCTGCTGGGTGATCTCAAAAAGGCTCATCCTAATTATGACGTCACTTTAGCGCAGGACGGCGTGCACGTCAAAGGCCAGGGCGGACTCGAGGCTGAACACCTCAAAGGCAAACTTCTGGAGTTTCTCAGCGGCTTTTCGCAGATTGCTCTGACACTGAATGCTCTGAAAGGCCGGCTTCTCGAAAAGAAAAGCGTGAAAGATAAAACTGTGGCGCTGCTGAAAGAGCAGGGGCTGCCGTCCGTGTACACGGTGTCAGACAGCGTGGTGATTGTAACGTCACTGACCATGCAGATGGTCAGCCAAGCCTGTGAGGTGATCAAGAGTTTGATCGTTGAAAGCAGTTTGCCTGTGAAACCCACATATGAAAGCATGCTCTATTCTCAAGAGTTTCAAGTCTTCGTCCAGTCGCTGGACATGTGCTGCGCTGAAATAACAGACTTTGGAGCCACGGTCACCGTGGTAACACTGAAAGGCCTGGAAGAGGATATGAAAGGGGTTATAATAAAGTTTCTCAGCACACCTGTTCAGAAGGAGGCGGTTCTGAGCATGGAGCCGGCCATGCTCAACTACATCCAGCTCCACCATCAGCAGCTGCTTTCTGATATGAACCAGCTCACCATCCTGCCCCTGGAGACGGGGGATGGGCTGATGGTAAGTGATGCAGATGTTAATATTGAAGGGGACTCCCACTGATCTTTTTCAAAATTTCTGTATTGTTCAATTGTAAACAGAGAGATTCAGAGTGGTTTGGTATGAAATGGTTCAGATGTCTTTACAGTGGTGGTGATAGGAACCAGGGGTCGCCATGACTACAACACAAATATAGACATTTTATTTACTATCCAGAACCACCAGTGAACCAACACGAGTCTTCTGAGTTTATATGGAATGTTGATGATGGAAAATAGTGGAAAATCTGAAATAATAAGTTTTCTTTGGGGACTATTTTGCCTCACAACACCCTGCATATTATGTATCCCTCCACCATGAATGGATTTTAAGGCCAAAATCTTCTCAAAACTATCATAAAACAGTGTCTCAGTCATCAGGCAGTGAATTCATAACCATTTCATGTAGTAACTTTCTGTGAGGGAGCTTTTAGAGGGGGACGTCTGGTTCCTATCACCACCACTGTGAACAGTTCTGACTCTGTAAGTTTCTCTAGAACACAGTGTTGCACACCAAACCACTCTGAACGACTCTGTTTACATCTTAACCATTAAATTATGCAGAAATCGGTGGAATTTTCCTTTAACTGACTAAAGGTGTAATGAGACATATTAGATGACACTGTGCAGAACTGTGAATGTTAAAAAAACAGTGCAAATGAAACTAGAAACAGCACAGAAACCTGAACCGCCTCATATAAACCCTCATATAGGATGTCCAGGGTGTAGTCTTTTCTCCTCTTCCAGTAAAATAAATGTTACTGCAGTGAAATAATAGTCTAACTGCAGTAAAAGTCAAAGTACTTTTCATGAAAAAAACAACTTGTATAGAAGTACAAAGGTAGCAGCTTTAAAAAACTAGAAACTACGAGGCTGAAATTGGCTTCTCGCTCAAGTGTTCTGTTCCACTTTAAGCAGCACTATGTACGTTTTTTGTTGTTAAACCGGGAAGAAGTGTCATTACTGAGTGAGGAGGATAAAAACAGGCTAAAATATGGTGAGCATAGTCACCATAGCTGCCCTGTAAAGCCTGAAATAATCATTTAAAAGTCAGAGGCGTCGGGTCGGGAGTTTTTCACACCACATTGTACGTCTTTACGTATTAATATCACACACAGGCTCAAAAAGAACGTCCAGCTCGATGTTTAGGTCTCAAATGATCTCAAAATCAACATCACACTGATGAAGATGTGATGACAGTAGTAGATAATTCACTCACATCCTCAGAGACGCTCCTTCACCAAGTTTAGACTGAGTTCCCTTTGAATTCTCTTTCAGTCATCAGATTCATCTGCTCGGGGAAGGGGACCGAAAAACGACCCATACTACTAAATGTTCTTCTGCACATTGCATGCAATTACACACTTCCACCATAGAGGTCTCCAAATCCCCAAAACTTACATAGTGTAGGTTTGGATCAGGGTGCTCAATCCTGGTCCTGGAGATCTGGCAACCTAAAGAGTTCAGCTCAAACACTAATCTAGCACACCTGATCCAGGTGATGAAGGCCTACAGGGGCATCTGAATATTAGAACTAAGTGTGTTGGATCTAAACTCCCCAAGGTGGTAGATCTCCAGGACCAGGATCCGTCTGTGTTAAACAGTGCAGCTGTTACGTTCTCACTCCTCAGGCCAAACTAATCAAACAGAAGCGAATTCTATTCCCAGGATTTTTAGTAAGTTTTATTTATAAAGCACTCTTACGACAACTTGCGTTGAACAAAGTGCTGTACATCAAATCAGCTCACACATAAATAACAGAACAAGTAGGACATTAAAATATAAAAATAATAAGAAGAGTTGTTTCTTTTTTTAGTTTCTTAGTTTCAAGTTTATTTGTCATATGCACAACATGCCAGGACATTTATGCATTGAAATGCTTGTGGTGAGTCTCGGACAAGCACTCTACAGAAAGTAAATAAGTAAAAATAAAATTACAAGAAAAACTAACTGAAGTATATTAAATATACACAAAATATAGAGAAAATACAGATAAAAATATACACAAATATAGAGAAATGTACACAAATATACAGACAATATACATTTTAAAGTGACTAAGTGACTGTTATTGTTCTTAAAGTGGCTTAGTGTTAAGGTGTTATTGCCCATAGCAGAGATGACATGATGTAATAATAATACTGACAAAAAGACTGAGTGAAATGGTATTTAGTGAAGGACCCACAGCTTATTCAGAAGCCTGACAGCCTGTGGGTAGAAACTGTTCATTAACCGGGTTGCATAAAATAGGGAAGGAAAAAAAGATGAATAGAAGAGGTAACAGAGTAAAAACAAAATAAACAGATAAGATGATGGGTAAAAAAAGATATAAAAGATATGCAGACTTAAACATGTATAATTATCACAGCCCTCACTGTTCAAACTCATTTACTCATTTTCTCACCCCAGTTTAGTCGTTGCCAAATTGCTAAAAGCTAATAAAAAGCAGCCAAATAAAAGCCATTGTTCAGTTTAGGTGTAAGGTCATCAGGATCGGCTATAAAAAGTCATTTATTGTGGTATATTATTGATCTTGTTGATCGAAGAACAGTATGTTGAGTATGTTTATCAGTACCAAAAGTGGACTGAACGTTTAGCACTTCTTTAGTGCTTTAATTAGTTATTTCCCATCACTGTATATTTACATTTACATTTACGGCATTTGGCAGACGCTCTTATCCAGAGCGACTTACAATTTTAGCTATGTTCACATAACAAGCCTTGTTGCTCAAATCTGATTTTTTGCTCAAATCTGATCTCTCTGACACGATGGTTCACACTTGTTTAGGTAAGTGATTCAAATCTGTCATTAATGTGACGAACCGGCGTCCTGAAATGACCCTCATGAGCTCATCCTACTCAGTAACGTCACGTGAACGAATCACATTCATCATCAGCACAAACTAACAAGCAGAACGAGCTTCGCTGAGAAGATCATTAACTCTGATCAGCTCACAGCTTCATTATTAGAGCGAGACGAAGGAGAAAAAGGTGAGATGAGCTGCTTTTCCACCGTTTACAGGCTTTAACTTCTGTTCGGCGCTGCTGCCATGGTAACGCTGAATGGTGGCGCAGTGGAAAAAAAGCACATGAATTCCGATCTGAGCGTCACATTGAGGTCACATGGCCATGAATCGGATACGTATCCGATCTAGGACCACATACGAAATTGGCTCAGGTCGGATTTGAAAAGATCAGATTTGTGTCCACACAGCTCTGAAAACATCAGATCTGAGTCACATTAGGTCAAAAAATCAGATTTGTGCCACTTCAGCCTGAAAATGTGAACGTAGCCTTTGATCATGTTTTTACACAGGTAGGTGAAGGTAGTGTTAGGAGTCTTGCCCAAGGACTCTTGTTATTATTTAGTGGGTTTGAGGATAAACACTACCTCTACGTGTGGCAACCTGAGATTAAAAAGTTTGGGAACCCCTGCTGTAGTGGGTCTGATAACTCCCCCATAAATGGAACAGGCCAGTTGTTGACCTCTGAATCTGAATCTGATTGGGCAGATCCAGGGGAACGCCAGCGAGTGTCAGATGGCGGCGGAGGTTTTGGGCAGCGTGGTGTCCTCCACACATACCAAGATCATCACTGTGACCCAGCCAGGCATCGCCCGCTTCCTGCGGGAGGGTGAGGGCACCAGCATCCTGGGAGAGATGACCGCCAAGTTTCAGGTCTACATCAGCCTGGAGAAGGTGCACTGGAAGCCTCTGGAGGACGAGGTACAGACAGCTTAAACACCCCTAATGTGTCCAAAAGTTTATAGACACCTGATCCTCCAGCGTTTCTTCTGAAATTAAGGTGTTAATAGTGAGTTAATAGTGTGCTGCAGTAACAGCCTCTACTCTTCTGGGAAGGTTCTAGATGTTGAACATTGCTGTGAGAATTTGATTGAGCATTAGTGAGGTCAGGTACTGATGTTGAATGATCAGTTCTGGATCAGTCCAACTCATCCTAAAGGTATTGGATGGAGCTCCATCACTCCAGAGAACACAGTTCCACTGCTCCACAGCCCAATGCTGGGGCGCTTTATATCCCTCTTGCCCACGCTGGGCATTGGGCATAGAGACCGTAGGTCCATGTGTGTCTGGTCCAGAGTGCCCCCTTTTATTGGTCAGTGCTTTTCTATGGAGATTATTTATGATGTGTGCACCTAAAAGTAGCTGAATTGTCTCATTAGAAGGGCTGTCTAGATACTTTTGGACATACAGTGTAAACCTCACGTTATAATCATGACTTACTGTGATTAAGATGTTGATGTACACAGATTGATATGTCTGTTGTAAAAAGCGCTACATTAAAGTAGATTTGATCTGAATCCCATATGGTGCAGGATTATTAATCTTAATAGCTCTACCATGCATGCTAACTTTACTAACAGTCCATCTAAGCTACTCACCACCAGTTAGCATGATTTTGGTGATTATTTGATTTTAATTTATTGTCATCAACATTAGCTTTATTGACTGAACCATTACTTTAAGAATATTCAGTATGTCCACTATGTATTACTCAGTATCTACTATGAAGTATTCATTACATACTATGAATTTTTCAGTATCTACTATGAATTATTGAGTAACTACTATGGATTATTCAATATCTACTATGAATTATTTAGTATCTACTATGAATTATTCATTACATACTATGAATTATTGAGTAACTACTGTGAATTATTCAGTATCTACTGTGCATTGTTCAGTATTCATTATGAATTATTCAGCATATACTATTAATTATTCAGTATCTACTGAGTTATTAAAAAAAACTACTAAAATTATTCAGTATCTACTATGAACTATTGAGCAACCTCTATTAATTATTCAGTAACTACTATGAATTATTAAAACCTCCTATTAATTATTTAGTATCTACAATTGATTATTCATTAAGTACTATGAAATATTCAATAACTACTATGAATTATTCAGTATCTACCGTGAATTATTGGTATCTACAATGAAACTAATGAAGACGTTCTGTAGTTGTGAGAGTGAGGAGCTGAAATGTGGACCCAAATACAGACATTAGACTTTGAGAGGTTAATATTACAGTCTTTAAATGTATTTAAATATCCGCAAATGTGCATTCTGCATAAATATCTCATCTTCTTTATAGGATATCTTCGAGCTTGCATGGAAAATGACATCTGGCCAGAACTTCCCGCGGGATTCCTCTGCTCAGGCTTTAACGGTCACTGAGCCGAATCTCAGCAACACCACTGCTGCTGACAAATACACCACAGGTTGGCTGTGTATTGATTTTCCCAGCCTGATACTGACTGATATTCTCCGTATTGTGACCTTGATCTGACTAGTTTCTATGACAGATCTAAAAGCAGATCTAAACTAAATCAAGTAACTAAACTAAAATATATCAAATATATAAAAGCAGTAGAACACTCGAGGTCATGCGTTATCGTGAATAACATCACGGCTGTGATGATCCACGACGACCAAATCACAGCCGTGATGTTATTTCGCGATAACACACTCCCTCTGTGTTCTACTGCTTTAATAAGGCTTGTTAAAGTCCTAATGATGTTATTGTGATGTTTGTTCTCAGCTCGTATAGAAGAAGCCAAGAGGATTTTGTCGGTGATCGAACGTTCCTCTGAGCCCTCCAGTTTAAGAGTGACCGATATGGAACAGGAAGAGGATTTGTACTCTGATCCTTCAGCAGACCAGGCTGGAGACAGCGCGCCAATGCAGGCTGAGGAATCACCTGGAGCTGCGGATCTGGGTGAGCTTTTTGCCTTGAACCCCTGTAGCTTGGATGAGGACGCCGCACTTTCATTGGCTATTCAAATGTCCATGGAGGCCAATCAGAGGTCAGACGCACTTGTAGAAGAAGATCTACAGAAGGTTCTGGAGCTTTCCAGAGGTGAAACCATGCTGGTTGATGAGAGCCAAATGCTGGAGAAGGCTGTCGACGATTCTCTACAGGAGACCATTAAATCGGCCAACGTTGCTGAGATCAAGGTGTTTGCTAGCTACACCCACGACCTCATCAGAGTGGACATAGCTTTGGGGAAAAAGGTGGGTCTGAGGCAGTGTGAGGAAAAAGTGGAGCATAAAAGCTTGAGGAAGCTTTCGGCGTACTTTAAGAGGTGCATGGACCTCGTTAAGAGAAAGCACGCCGTGGAGATCCAAGTCCAGGGCACCACGGCCATCGTCTCAGGCTTTAAGGACTACGTCTCTGAAGCCCTACCTGATCTGAGGGAGGTGCTGAAGAGAGCAGCCAACTCAACCACGGACGCTGAGATTCTGAAGACTGTACAGTGGGTACGGACCGACGACGGCGGGTCAGGGGTGGTGCCGTATCCTCCAGAGGTCACCGCGTATATCGAGAATGCCTGGAGGATGAAACGGAAGAAGATGGACGTCGTGTTCAATAACCAGCCCTACACCATCGACCTGGAGAAGATGCAGGAGCACAGTGTGTCGTCTGGGAGGTCCGTGGCCATCGCACGCAAGACGGTCACTTCGGATAACTCGATTACTGAATTGCAAGGTAAGAAATCAAGAGCCAGAGTGGAAACATTTAAATTATTTTTATAAAACAGATCCAGTTCAAAAATCTGATTGGCTGAGCCACAAAACCATTGTAAAATACTCAGTTCAACTTTTACCCTGTTCTTCAGTGGTCAGGACCCCCATGGACCCTCACAGAGCAGGTACTATTTGGGTGGTGGATCATTCTCAGCACTGCAGTAACACTGATGTGGTGGTGGTGTGTTAGTGTGTGTTGCGCTGGTCTGAGTGGATCAGACACAGCAGTGCTGCTGGAGTTTTTAAACACTGTGTCCACTCACTGTCCACTCTATTAGACACTCCTACCTTGTCAGTCCATCTTGTAGATGTAAAGTCAGAGACGATAGCTCATCTGCAGCTGCACAGTTTGTGTTGGTCATCCTCTAGTCCTTCATCAGTGGTCACAGGACGCTGCCCACAGGACACTGTTGGCTAGATATTTTTGGTTGGTGGACTATTCTCAGTCCAGCAGTGACACTGAGGTGTTTAAAAACTGCAGCAGCACTGCTGTGACTGATCCACTCAGACCAGCACAACACACACTAACACACCACCACCATGTCAGTGTTACTGCAGTGCTGAGAATGACCCACCACCCAAATAGTACCTGCTCTGTGAGGGTCCATGGGGGTCCTGACCACTGAAGAACAGGGTAAAAGGGGGCTAACAAAGTATCAGAGAAACAGATGGACTACAGTCTGTAACTGTAGAACTACAAAGTGCACCTATATAGTAAGTGGAGCTGATAAAATGGACAATGAGCGTAGAAACAAGGAGGTGGTCAGAATGTTATGCCTGATATATATATATATATATATATATATATATATATATATATATATATACACATACTTATATATTAATTATGTTGCTAAATAAGGTTAATGTCTAACATCCTTATATCATTTTCCTCAGATGATTATAGCCTGCTGTCGGACGTGCCAGACACGTGCAGAGTTGATGAAGCCTCTGATGAATTTCAGGACGTTGTCAGAGAGTTCTACGACAGTATTCACGAATACCACAACAAAATCAAAATCATCAAGGTGCAGTTTGTGGGAGCGAGATTGTCTTTTCTATTACTTTTTCTTTTACTTATTCTTTATAAAATGTTATGAAAAGAGGAAAATTTGCACTGACTTTTTGAAAAAGTGTTAGCCTTTGCCCTCCTAGCGTTGATGGTATCGTGTGATGGGTGGAGTCCTAACTAGCGGGTGGAATTGGAGACGACTAAATTTGGGGAGAAAATTGTGTAAAAATCCCCCAAAAAAAGTGTTTAAAACATAAAAATGGATGAATCCACTTTCTTTCATTTTTTCCCTGACAGTCATCCATAATCCCTTCTCTGCCTCCTCATGCCCTGTGTGTGTTTACAGGTAGAGAAGATGATGAACAGCCTGCTGTATAATCAGTATAGACTGAAGAAGGCGAGTATGGAGCAGAGCACGACCCACCTGCAGGTGGAGCGCACCCTGTTCCACGGCACCAGTGAGACCAGCGTCAAAGAAATCTGCGTCCACGGCTTCAACAGGAGCTTCTGCGGGAAAAACGGTAAACGTCTGACCACGCCCAAAAAAGAAATTTGTTATGCATAACATTTATTTGATAAAGCCCATCAGAACTATTTGTATGCACAGTACTGTGCAAGACCACCCTGTCATTTATGTAGTTACCACTAAAAATGACCTTTGGAGCTGCACTACGTAAGCCTTAAATAATCATTTATAAGTCAGAGGCGTCGGGTCGGGAGTTTTTAACCCCACATCGTACGTCTTTACGTATTAGCATCACGCACACAGACTTAAAAAGAAGGTCCGGCTTGATGTTTCGGCCTCAAATGATCTCAAAATCAACATCATACTGATGAAGATGTGATGACAATAGTAGTGATTCACTCACATCCTCAGAGACGCTCCTTCACCAAGTTTAGACTGAGTTCTCTTTGAATTCTCCTTCAATCAGCAGATTCATCCACTGGGTCTGAAACACAACCCATGCAACAAAATGTTCTTCCTCATGCTGTGTGTAATTACACATTTCCACCAGAGAGGTCTCCAAATCCCCAAAACGTACATAGTGCGGCTTTAAGTACAAGTTATTCATTTTTTAGTTTCAGGAAAGAAAAAAACAAAAAATATTTAGCAGAAAATCACACAGAAGCCTGAATAACTAAACATTAGGGTTGCACCTTTGCTGTATTGGTATTGGCGCACATGCTGGCACTCATAGGTACCGGTGATGGGATACCGATTTACATGTACCGATTCATTTTTAGCACCAGGAAAGCACAGAAAACATATTTAACTGAAAATTACACAGAAGCCTTAACATGTAAACTTTAGTGTTGCACTGATACCGTATTGGTATTAGCACACATACTGGGACTTAAACGCAGTATTGGTACCAGTGATTGGGATAGCGATACCTGTGGCCGATATCATGAAGCAATTTCTAACGTGTGTGCATGCTAATGCGTACATGCACACCAGCAGACAGCGCTTAACAACACATTGGCTGTGTGGGATGACAAGCAGCAGTAAAAATGCTTATTTCAAAATCTGTAATGCCATTATTTCATGGAAAGGCAGTAGTAGTGGGTGAGATACTGACTGCAGGTCTTCCTAAGCTGTTGGTTGGTCACAAAATACAGATAACGCCGCATGCAAACAGTGTAAAACACAACAAGGTTAGCAGCTCACCTCAACGGCTGAGCCGCTTCTTTCAGTGATCGCTCATCTCCTACAGTGTAGTCAGTTACGGTCACAGAGCAGGTACTGTTTGGGTGGTGGATCATTCTCAGCACTGCAGTAACACTGACGTGGTGGTGGTGTGTTAGTGTGTGTTGCACTGGTCTGAGTGGATCAGACACAGCAGTGCTGCTGGAGTTTTTAAACACCTCAGTGTCACTGCTGGACTGAGAATAGTCCACCAACCAAAAATATCCAGCCAACAGCGTCCTGTGGGCAGCGTCCTGTGACCACTGATGAAGGACTAGAGGATGACCAACACAAACTGTGCAGCAGCAGATGAGCTATCGTCTCTGACTTTACATCTACAAGGTGGACTGACCTCTGGAGGTAGGAGTGTCTAATAGAGTGGACAGTGAGTGGACACAGTGTTTAAAAACTCCAGCAGCACTGCTGTGTCTGATCCACTCGTACCAACACAACACACACTAACACACCACCACCACGTCAGTGTTACTGCAGTGCTGAGAATGATCCACCACCCAAATAGCACCTGCTCTGTGAGGGTCCATGCGGGTCCTGACCACTGAAGAACAGGGTAAAAGGGGGCTAACAAAGTATCAGAGAAACAGATGGACTACAGTCTGTAACTGTAGAACTACAAAGTGCTCCTATATAGTAAGTGGAGCTGATAAAATGGACAATGAATAGAAACAAGGAGGTGGTCAGAATGGTTTGCCTGATCGGTGTATCAGTGTTCAGTGAGTCACTCTTTCCCTTTATTCCAGCTTCCATTATTTTCAGGAGACTCACTTTCAGTTTCTCAAAGAATCTGCAGACACACCTCCAAAGTTCAGTCTTAGAAGTTGGTTCAGCATTGGTCTCACTGCTCCATAAAATACTACTACACAACTCAGACGTCCAGTTTTAGTGTTGTAGGAAAAATTTTCTTCTTTTTTGTATTTTTTTCTCAGTAAAAAAGGTAAAGAATGGACGAATCGAATACTCATAAATTTGATGTTATACTTTAATGTTGTAAATATGTGTATTTACACATATAAAATGTTAAAAGTGATGACTACACAAACAATATCTCTTCCTCCTCACAGCTACCGTGTACGGGCAGGGCGTGTACTTCGCTGTGGAATCTGCTCTGTCTGTTTCGGACACCTACTCCCCACCGAACGCCGACGGACACAAGTTTATTTTTATGGCCAAAGTGTTGACCGGAGACTTCACCGTGGGAAAACACGAAATGAAAACAGCACCGCTGAAGGATACTTCCGGAGTACCTGTCCGATATCACAGTGTGGCGGATAAATTAGATTCCCCGACTCTGTTTGTTATCTTTAATGACACGCAGGCTTACCCGCAGTATCTAATCACATGCCAGAAGGTTTACGGCTGATGTCTGATCTGAACGTCTTTTCTAAAGGGTTCTTAAGCCCTATTCGAGCTGGATTAGTTTTCAGTTTGGATTAGTTTGTTAATTATTACTGTCAGACTGTAAAAACTACACACACTGCAGATTCACACTGGATTAAAATCACTCCACAATTATTACCGTCAGACTGTAAAACCTGTAAAACCAATCCAGCTGGAATAGGGCTTTACTTGCACTAAAAATGCTTCTAGATGATCATCTGTCTCTCCCTCACAGTTATGAAGTATAAACGTCATGGATAAGTCCCGTTAGGTCTGGTGTTTACTTGATTTTATTTGATTTGTACAGATTCATTCCTCTTAAATTGATTATATTCCTAATTCCTAGTCTAATTCACCTGCAGTTTCACACCAGATGTCTTGCTAAGCAGTGGAGAAAGGATGATTTCCCATTACTCAATTATTAATATAGTAATGCCTGAAATTGCTAATGTACTGAGTTATTATTCAGTGAAATCTTAACAATCCTGCTGTCTAAATGAGACACGCCAAAGACTTTTTACCTGTATAAAATAAAAATATGCCTTACTATGAGTCTGCTTGAACGTGGGCATCTCATCAGCACAGCCTCTTCATTGTTATCTGCCTTTCTTTAACATGAAATTATATGCAGTTATTATTTTAAGACTCATTTTACTTCTCTAATTAACCCTGACTTCACTTCCTGACTTGCCATGTGAACATAGTCTGTGAATGTAGTGTATGAATGTTCAATAAAGTCTACTACTGCTCTCTGGTTCCACCGTGAATTAGACTCGGCCACTTGGAGGTTATTTTACTACATGTGGAATAGAGGGTTGATTTGAGACACAGCCTCTATGTTCTTTTTTAGATTTTTTAATTCAAGAATGTAGTGAAGTGAAAAGAAAACAATGATATTGAAGTGCATTCTAAGGACGTCCAGAGTGGCCATGAGCTGTTGCTATAATTATCTGGATCATTATCATGAGATAATTATCATGTGATCACACGTTAATTATCATGTGATCTCAAGATAACAATCCAGCAAATTATTACTAACTCAAGGCCACTCCGGACTATATAAACTTTACAGAGTGCTAACCAACTTGTAGGGTTACACTAGCTAGTGTTTAGAGTACTGGCAAACAGCTATGTTTAGTGCTCTTACTAGAGTGCACTAGGTAGTGTGCAAGTGTACAGCCTTTAACTGGACTGCGTACTGGAAAGCTGATAGGTTTACATAGACAGTGTCCTTACTAGAGTGCACTAGCTAGTGTACAAGTGCACAGGTTGCACCCCTACTGAGTACTGGCAAACCGGTTGGGCTACTCTAGCGAATGTTCTTACTAGAGTGCACTAGCTAGTGTACAAGTATAACCACATTGAACTGTTCTGCATACTGTAATAAGAACTCTGACTGAGGGGTTTTCATTAGGCTGAGCTTTTACTAGAACAAACTATCTAGTGTACAAGTACACAGTACTGCACTAGAGCTGCACTACCACTAGCTAGTGTAGAAGTACACAGCCTACTGCACTGCATACTGGAAAACTGAGAGGTTTACATTAGTCTGTGTTCTTGTTAAAGTGCACTAGCTAGTATACAAGAAACCCTATCGAGTACTAGGGCACTGTTAGGTTGACGTAACTCAGTGTTCTTACTTGAGTGCGCTAGCTAAAGTACCAGTATACAGCCTTTAACTGGACTGTGTACCGGAAAACTGAGAGGTTTATATTAGTCTGTGTTCTTCTTAGAGTGCGCTAGCTAGTGTACAAGTACACAGCCTTTAACCGGACTGCATACTGGGAAACTGATAGGTTTACATTTGTAAATGTTCTTACTAGAGTGCACTATCTAGTGTACAAGTACACAGGCTTTACCCTTGAAACCTGGGAAACGAATAGGCTTACTCTAGTTAGTGTTCTTGTTAGAGTGCACTAGCTAGCGTACAAGTACACAGGTGTAACCCTACTCGGTACTGGGACACTTACTTTATCTTACTTGAGTACACTACTTAGTGTACAAGTACACAGCCTTTAACTAGACTGCATACTAGGAAACTGATAAGCTTACATAGAGTACACTGTCTAGTGTACAGGTACTCAAGTACTTGCAAAAAACTGATAGGCTCACTCTAGTTAGTGTTCTTACTAGAGTGCACTATCTAGTGTACAAATATACAGCCTTTAACTGGACTGCATACTGGGAAACAGATATGTTTCCATTTATCAGAGTTTTTATCAGTGTTCACTATCTAGTGTACAAGTACACAGGTTGTTCTACTGAGCACACTGATAGGTTGACGTTACTCCATGTTCTTAAGTGCACTAGTCAGTGCACAAGTACACCTTTAACTGGACTGTGTACTGAGAAACTGACAGGTTAACATTAATCTGTGTTAGCTAGTGTACAAGTGCACAGCCTTTAACTGGAACTGCATACTGGGAAACGTATTAGCTTACATAGAGTAAACTGTCTAGTGTACAAGTACACAAGCTTTACCTTTGCATAAACCTGATAGGCTTACTCTAGTTAGTGTTCTTACTTGAGTGCACTAGCTAGTACACAAGTACACAGGTTTAACCCTACTGCCTTTTGGGACACTGATAGGTTTACATTTGTAAATGTTCTTACTAGAGTGCACTAGCTAGTGTACAAGTGCACAGCCTTTAACTGGAACTGCATACTGGGAAACTTATAGGCTTACATAGAGTACACAGTCTAGTGTACAAGTACACAAGCTTTACCTTTGCATAAACCTGATAGGCTTACTCTAGTTAGTGTTCTTACTAGAGTGCACTAGCTAGTGTACAAGCATACAGCCCTTAACTGACTGTGTTTGATAGTGTACTGGGAAACAGATACGTTTACAGTAATTAGTGTTTTTATTTGAGTGCACTAGCTAGTGTACAAGTACACAGGTTTAACCCTACTGCCTTTTGGGACACTGATAGGTTGACATTACTTAGTGTTCTTACTTGAGTGCACTAGCTAGTGTACAAGTACACAGGTTTAACCCTACTGCCTTTTAGGACACTGATAGATTGACATTACTTAGTGTTCTTACTTGAGTGCACTAGCTAGTGTACAAGTGCACAGCCTTTAACTGGAACTGCATACTGGGAAACTTATAGGCTTACATAGAGTACACAGTCTAGTGTACAAGTACACAAGCTTTACCTTTGCATAAACCTGATCGGCTTACTCTAGTTAGTGTTCTTACTAGAATGCACTATCTAGTGTACAAGTACACAGGTTTAACCCTACTGCCTTTTGGGACACTGATAGGTTTACATTTGTAAATGTTCTTACTAGAGTGCACTAGCTAGTGTACAAGTGCACAGCCTTTAACTGGAACTGCATACTGGGAAACTTATAGGCTTACATAGAGTATACAGTCTAGTGTACAAGTACACAAGCTTTACCTTTGCATAAACCTGATAGGCTTACTCTAGTTAGTGTTCTTACTAGAGTGCACTAGCTAGTGTACAAGCAGACAGCCCTTAACTGACTGTGTTTGATAGTGTACTGGGAAACAGATACGTTTACAGTAATTAGTGTTTTTATTTGAGTGCACTAGCTAGTGTACAAGTACACAGGTTTAACCCTACTGCCTTTTGGGACACTGATAGGTTGACATTACTTAGTGTTCTTACTTGAGTGCACTAGCTAGTGTACAAGTACACAGGTTTAACCCTACTGCCTTTTAGGACACTGATAGATTGACATTACTTAGTGTTCTTACTTGAGTGCACTAGCTAGTGTACAAGTGCACAGCCTTTAACTGGAACTGCATACTGGGAAACTTATAGGCTTACATAGAGTACACAGTCTAGTGTACAAGTACACAAGCTTTACCTTTGCATAAACCTGATCGGCTTACTCTAGTTAGTGTTCTTACTAGAATGCACTATCTAGTGTACAAGTACACAGGTTTAACCCTACTGCCTTTTGGGACACTGATAGGTTTACATTTGTAAATGTTCTTACTAGAGTGCACTAGCTAGTGTACAAGTGCACAGCCTTTAACTGGAACTGCATACTGGGAAACTTATAGGCTTACATAGAGTATACAGTCTAGTGTACAAGTACACAAGCTTTACCTTTGCATAAACCTGATAGGCTTACTCTAGTTAGTGTTCTTACTAGAGTGCACTAGCTAGTGTACAAGCATACAGCCCTTAACTGACTGTGTTTGATAGTGTACTGGGAAACAGATACGTTTACAGTAATTAGTGTTTTTATTTGAGTGCACTAGCTAGTGTACAAGTACACAGGTTTAACCCTACTGCCTTTTGGGACACTGATAGGTTGACATTACTTAGTGTTCTTACTTGAGTGCACTAGCTAGTGTACAAGTATGCAGGTTTAACCCTACTGCCTTTTAGGACACTGATAGATTGACATTACTTAGTGTTCTTACTTGAGTGCACTAGCTAGTGCACAAGTACGCAGGTTTAACCCTACTGCCTTTTGGGACACTGATAGGTTGACATTACTTAGTGTTCTTACTAGAGTGCACTAGCTAGTGTACAAGTACACAGCCTTTAACTGGAACTGCATACTGGGAAACGTATTAGCTTACGTAGAGTAAACTGTCTAGTGTACAAGTACACAAGCTTTACCTTTGCATAAACCTGATCGGCTTACTCTAGTTAGTGTTCTTACTAGAGTGCACTAGCTAGTGTACAAGTGCACAGCCTTTAACTGGAACTGCATACTGGGAAACGTATTAGCTTACATAGAGTAAACTGTCTAGTGTACAAGTACACAAGCTTTACCTTTGCATAAACCTGATCGGCTTACTCTAGTTAGTGTTCTTACTAGAGTGCACTAGCTAGTGTACAAGTACACAGCCTTTAACTGGAACTGCGTACTGGGAAACAGATACGTTCACATTAATCAGTGTTTTTATTAGAGTCCACTATCTAGTGTACAAGTACACAGGTCGTGCCGCTACGGAGTGAGTAGGTTTACACTAGGTAGTGTACAAGAGCACAGAACCCAAGTAGGCAGATTGGAACAAAGCCTTTTGGACTGACCCTGGGGATTGTGGGAAGTGCGATGAATGGCTCGTTGTTGTTGTTAGCCTGCTAGCCGTTTGTGTTCTGCTGGTAATTTCTCTAATAACTGTGCTTTTGTAGCAGAGAGGGGGAGAGGAGTCGGATATGAAGTTGATACGCTGATAAATGACGGTATACCGAGAGTAAAATATCAATTATCTGTGTCTACGAAAGAGCACAACTTCGCGTCGGCACGTTAGCATGTGGCTAACACGCTAACATGAGCCGAAGCGGATGGACACTGAACACAACTCCTCTAACTCGCCTTTTAAATAAAACTACGTACCTTCTTACATAAGTTGTGGATTAGAAAGACGAAGCCAAAGTTGGCTTTTTAATTCCAATTTTCCCGTTCCACCTTAAATGGTGCAGCGGTTACATTCTGGCGCCTGAGTTGCCTGAATGTAAATGCTGCTTCATTTAAGGTGGAACGGAAAATTCGTCCAAACTCAGCTCTCATTTAGCTTCACATACGGATACAGAGCCGTTTTAGATCTGTATATGTTGGTGTAATCGAGTCTGATGCCTCGGTACGCCCTTAAAAGGATGGTTCTTCAGGGGTACTTTAGTAAAAGGAATGGTTCTGTTTAGAACCATGAGTTCTATAGAGAACTTTTTCGTGCTTAGATGGCTCTTTGCATGGTGAAATGGTTCTTCAGATGGAGAACGTGCTGTGTATGGCTCTATATAACACCAAAAAGGGTTCTGTTGTTGTTAGAATGTCAGTCTTGTTACAGTAGAAGAACCCTTTTGGTATTATATAGAACCATTTTCAAAAAGGTTCTGTATAGAACCATATTCTCTGACAATCTGAAGAACCATTTCACCATGCGAAGAACCATGTAAGTTTCTATATACAATTCGTTCTTCTTAATAGAACTGTTCCCTTTACTGAAGAACCATCTGTTTTAATAGTGCGGAGCTGAAACAGGTCTTGTCTGATCCTCAGGTGCTGAGCTGGAGGCTGCAGGATGTATGCTGTGTACCGGCAGGCCCACCCGCCCACCGGCCTGGAGTTCTCCGTCTACTGCAACTTCATCTCGAGCGAAGAGAAGAACCTGGTGGTGGCTGGAACATCTCAGCTCTACGTCTACAGGATCATTCATGATTTCGAGGTTTGTTATTAGGGTTAATTTGACCTCTACCACCCCCTTGTTTCTACACTCAGTGTCCATTTTATCAGCTCCACTGACCATATAGTTTCACATTGTAGTCCATCTGTTTCTCTGCATACTGTTCTTCAATGGTCAGGACCCCCACAGAGCAGGTACTATTCGGGTGGTGGGTCATTCTCAGCACTGCAGTAACACTGACGTGGTGGTGGTGTGTTAGTGTGTGTTGTGCTGGTCTGAGTGGATCAGACACAGCAGTGCTGTTGGAGTTTTTAACACCTCAGTGTCACTGCTGGACTGAAAACCTAAAACATCCAGCCAACAGCGTCCTGTGGGCAGCGTCCTGTGACCACTGATGAAGAAGTAGAGGATGACCAACACAAACTGTGCAGCAGCAGATGAGCTATCGTCTCTGACTTTACATCTACAAGATGGACCGACAAGGTAGGAGTGTCTAATCGAGTGGACAGTGAGTGGACACAGTGTTGAAAAACTCCAGCAGCACTGCTGTGTCTGATCCACTCATGCCAACACAACACACTAACACACCACCACCACGTCAGTGCTGAGAACGATCCACCACCCAAACAGTACCTGCTCTGTGAGGGTCCATGGGGGTCCTGACCACTGAAGAACAGTATACAGAGAAACAGATGGACTACAGTCTGTAACTGTAGAACTACAGAGTAAAACTGTGGAGCTGATAAAATGGACAATGAGCGTAGAAACAAGGAGGTGCTCTTAATATTATGGCTGTGTATGTCCTGTGATAGGCTACCTGCATGCTCAGTCCTTGTTAGTTGGATTTAGTGCGCAGCATGTGAAATGTTATATTTATATATATATATATATATATATATATATATATATATATACGAAGTATCGTGATTTTTTTTTTTGCTGTATCGTCCATCTCTAGTTCTGTGCTATAAATAAATAATATTGTTTTTTTTGTGTTTTTAGAGCTCTTCGAAAACAGAGAAGCCGTCAGGTAAGGGTAGACGTTTCTAATTGTCTTTCTTTTACTCACTTAAACTTGTTTTCGGGGCAAAAGCGGAATGTATTGGATGTCTTGCGATTTTGTTGATGAAATAATATGGAATATCTTTATCATCGTTGTATGAATTTGAGATTTAGTTCAACTTTGAGCTTGATAATAATAATAAAGTCAAGAAAAAAGCCTGAAAATAATTATAAAGAATAGAATAATCCATACAGTTTACTTATTTGTGTACATAAAATGTACATACAATGATACCTGCCAAGTTGCCAACTGACAGAAATACAGCATAAATAATACAGTAGTGCAGAATATTCAGCAATAACACTTTGTCAGCAGCAGTGTTGCATAAATGCAGTACTGATATTACAGCCGCAATAATGTATGTGTTATAACGCTGGTTCTGTTGGCTGCACTGATCTTGTGATGACCTCTCAGATGGGAAGAGCCGTAAGGAGAAGCTGGAGCAGGTGGCGTCCTTCTCCCTCTTTGGTAATGTGATGTCTATGGCCAGCGTTCAGCTCGTGGGCACCAACAGAGACGCTTTGCTTCTCAGCTTCAAAGACGCCAAGGTAAAAATTAGGGATGCGCCAATTTGGGATATATCAATACCAATATATCTATGTTTTGTGTACATTCATTACTGTGAAGAAGTCAGAGCCCACCCTTTGTTTATTTAATTTCCGGTCAAAATAGCCATTAGGTACTAGTTGTTGACTTTTTAGGAGATATTTGTGAGGAGGTTAGATTTAAGATAATCCACACGGATAAAGGAGGAGAAGGTAAAAGAAAAATTAATGAAAAAAGAGAAGTTTCTGAAACTGGAGTTCAAAATTGGATTAAAAGCTACAGAGAAAATGGGGCTCCTAACGACCACCTGGAAGACCTCGTAGACACCAAAACTGCCCCCCATCAGATAAACAGCACTTAAAGCTTTCATCTCTGAGAGAGAGGAGAAAATCAAGCTGCTTCAGATCTGAAAACATCCACAGGTGTTTCTGTCCATCCTTCCACTGTGAGAAGACGACTCAGCGCTGTGGGTCTGAAAGGATGTGTAGCTGATCAAGAAGAACCTCACTGAGAAAAGGAGACGGACACATCAAACAAAGAAGCTGAACGATGGACTGACCACCCCAGAGTCCAGACCTCAACACCACTGAATGTGTTTGATCACTTCAGAAAATGATCAACCAGCTTCTAAGACTGAACTTTGGAGGTGTGTCTGCAGATTCTTTGAGGAGCTGAAAGTGAGGCTCCTGAGAAAAATGGAAGCTGGAATAAAGAGAGACTCACTGAACACTGAACACACACACACATATATATGTATATATATATATATATATATATATATATATATATATATATATATATATATATATACATATGTATGTATGTATGTATATACGTTCATATTCAATATTATATTCACTTGTTGAGGCTTCTGCATAATTTTCCATTAAATGTATTCGCTTTTTCCTGAAACCGGGAAAATGAACAGCTTGAGCTTAATGACTCATTTAGACTCAAAATTACATAAATGTAGGGGGTCTCTGACTTTTTTGCCGATGCCGACACATACATTTTATATAGAATTAAGATGTGGAAATTGGGCCTAGCAGTGGAAAAACTGAAATTGTGCCCTATTTGAAGGCGGCGTCTCTGTCTGTTTTTCTCCTGGCAGCTCTCGGTGGTGGAGTACGACCCGGGAACGCACGACCTGAAGACTCTTTCACTGCACTTCTTTGAAGAGCCTGAACTGAGGGTGTGTTTTATGTTTATTGTAAATCTCCTGCTTTGCTCTGCTTTATGTTCTTATGTATCTGCTGTTGAATATATAACTTGTATGTATTCATATTTCTTTGTGGTCTTCAGGATGGTTTTGTACAGAATGTGCATATCCCCATTGTGCGCGTGGACCCGGAGAACCGCTGTGCGGTGATGTTGGTGTACGGCACGCAGCTGGTGGTTCTGCCCTTCAGAAAGGACACGCTGACCGATGAGCAGGAGGGAATCGTGGGAGAGGGGTACGGAGAACTCTTTAAAACTTAAAACGCTGTCTTAGATTAGCTGAAGATGTGATGCTACTGATGCTGTGGCGTTAGAAGTGGACAGTTTGAAAATAGATAAATGGTATTGTGACAAATTCTCTTGTCGTGATTTGCTTTTCTGAGTAGATTGTGAACATCGTGAGTACTTGAACAGACCAAATGCTTGTTCTTTTACAAAAAGAGCATTTGATAAAGTTTGACACTGGCATGTGATTAATCAATACATCATTTAACTAATCCCCCCACAGTATTGTGTCAGGAAAAAAAATAATTATAATTGATATAATTGTTATAATAATAAGATTTGTCAAGTATCAACAATATTTTGCCTAAAAATGATCCAGTGAAGAGAAGATTTGCTAACATGTTATTTTGTAGAGCGCTTTCCAAACCTTAAAATGCACCTCAATGTGCCTCACAAGGAGAGATAAAAACATAACAATAAAATTCTAATAAAAATTCTGTAAATAAATCATTTTTAATAGTGTATAATGAGGTAAATAAACCCTATTAGTGTGTGTTTTATAACTGTCAGTGTGTGATCAGGTAAAAAAAACCCACTTTTCAGGAAAACATGCTGGAAATCACAGCGTGACTCTGTGATGTTGTGGTTGATCTTTGGTTGGATTTTGAAGTATGTGAACACGCCGGTTCCTGACTGTCTTTTGACGTTTTTAATATTTTCTCCTCCTGCAGGCAGAAGTCCAGTTTTCTTCCCAGCTACATCATCGACGTGCGGGAGCTGGATGAGAAGCTCCTGAACATCATTGATATGAAGTTCCTTCATGGTTACTATGAGCCGACTCTGCTGATTCTGTATGAGCCCAACCAGACGTGGCCGGGGTATGTTCCATCAGCTGTTAGGCAGAGTTAAAAGGACAGTACAGCTTTTCTCAGCCTGATCGCTCTGTCACACATCTGTATCATAACCCAAAACACGTTTACAATAGAAGCTGATGGGCAGGTGCTGATTTGACCACCAATTGTCTTTAGTGATAAATGCCAGCAGGGTTTTTTATGTTGTTTCTGTGGTTGTTTCTCAGGCTGGCTTTACACAGTGAAGCTTTAATGCAACTAGTTGTATGCTGAGTTGCCTGCAACATAGTTTCTGTGCAACTTGATAGTTGCACTTCTATAATACCCTATCAAAGTTGAGACACATGCAGCAGTTGCAGCTGAGTTTCAAGTGAGTTGCTGGATGCTTTACATTATGCGACCCATGTGCAATGTAGTTATCTAAGGTTGCATGTTTCACCGCGTAAAGCCAGCCTTAGGTTCAAAAATACTCCTTAATATTTCTTTCTGTAGAAACCAGATTGTATTTTCATTACAGTGTAACAAGCAGTTTTTTACCTGCAAATAAGTCCTGTATAGGTATAAAGGCACAAGCCTACACTCCTGCTGCATTCTTAAAAAAAATGTTTGATAAAGAGATTTGGGTGTGTGAAGAACCCTTAAATGTTCAGTGGACTTTTACACTGCAAAGGTTCTTTAAACTATAAAAATGATCCCCACATTCACATTTTGCTTGCCTAAACGGTTCTCCAAAGAACCATTCATTGAATGTTTATTTAGGGTATCAAAAATAGTTATTGTATGGCATTGAGCAACAACTGTTTTTGGCACCTTTATTGTTTTCAGGACTGTGTGGAACATCCTTAAAAAAATGGTTCTTTAGTAAAGGCAATGATTAGAAATGGAACCGTGTGTGGGCATAATTGGTTCTTTGCATGTTTAATTAGGTTTTTTTTTGCTATGATGGAAAGTGTGTTGTATCTCGTCGCTGTCCAAAGAAAAACACTATTTCCATTTTTGTCAATTTATGTTTTACTACATCATTTGAACACGACGGCTGTCCTTCATATTGTGTGGACATTTCACGATGAATGGACCAACAGAAATGCTCCAAAAATGCTTGGAATAAAATCTCTTTACATTGACTTACATTAAAAGTTAAAAACGGTTTTTGCCCTCTCCTATAAAATTACCATTTTGGAGATACATGTTTTTCATTTTTACAAAATGTTTCTGTAAAGCGACAAAAATGGTTCTTCTGTTGAGTTTATAGAGCCCTTGTTGCTGAGAGTGTAGCCACCTGCCCTGTTCACATGGCCTAATGAAGCAGCCTGTTAAATGTGTGGTTCTTTCTGGGTTTATTGCAGGCGTGTGGCTGTTCGTCAGGACACGTGCAGCATCGTGGCCATCTCTCTGAACATCATGCAGAAGGTCCATCCTGTTATCTGGTCTCTCAGTAACCTCCCCTTCGACTGCACTCAGGTCATGGCTGTGCCCAAACCCATAGGTGAGAATTTCTCAAGATCCAGCCAGTCAAATCAAGTCAAACCAGTGTTCATTTAACATCTGTAGAGTTATAATTCATACATAGAGAACTGCTTAGTGTAGACATTACCATGACAACCAGCATCACGTGAGTCCAGTCGGAGTGAGATGAGCAGCAGTGAGCAGTGCTTGTGTTTGTAATGACTTTAAAATGATGTCAGACTCAAGAAAACGTCCTTCACATGTCCTTATTAAAGAAGGCCGAGAGGAAGACGTCGTGTTCTGAGACGCATAAGCTGGACGTCCGTCCCACCGCCGTCTTTTAAAGATCAGAGCATAAACTTCGTCTCCTCTGCAGACCAGTTTCTGCTCCGCCATGTTGAACGGTATAAACTCTCACTATGATGTGACGAACATGATCAGAACGGACTTAAACTTTCTGATAGGGAATGTAATCAGATACAGGCGTTTACACGGATATTATTCTTCTATTTAACAGATTATTTACAGGATTACCCACCTCGATCAGTCGGATAGAAACTGTATTCCGAATGGCCTCAATCAGACTAGACTGTTCCGATTGAGGTGTTTACATGGACGTACTCTATTCCGATTGTGCTATTAGTCGGATTAACGGATTATTAGGCTGCATGTAAACGTGGCTACTGTGTTTTAGGTCAAGTCAAGTGGTCTTTGTTGTGATTTCTACATATAACTTGTATACATTACAATGTTGTTCTTCAGGCCAGGTGGTGCGACACACAACAGCAGGACGTTACACAGGACTGCATAGTGTCGATACACAACAGTGTAAAACAAGTGCAGAATATACAGTAAATATTTATAATTTATGAGAAAATTACTTAAAGGTCTAATGGCCTTATTTAAAATGTAGTGTAGACATGTAAGATGTGTGAAGTTTTCTGTTTTAGATTAAAGGCTTTCCCTTTCATTGAAAGCTTCTTTTTGGAACCAAAACAAATCTTGTATGGCATGCAGAGAACTCGTTTTGCCTCCTTTTTTTGCCAATGTCTTACCTTTTTTTTGTATTTTATTATTTATTTCATTAAGCGCCACTTACAATATTTGTGTGGTTTATGTACTGAAAACAGTCATGATTTATTTATCCATGACCAGTTTCAGCCTCTCTTTATCCCTAAAAACTACACAGGCTATTTATGTTACTGCGCCTTCAAGACTGATATATGTAAATGAGCTCTGTTCTGATTGGCCGCCCTGTATTGTGTCTGTTTGAAAAAGCAACATTGACTGAAACTCTTCTTATAACCTCAGTGTGAGTGGGCGAAGCTAAACTGCTCTAGGCTGAATAGGTGGATATATGTATATGGTGGTTTTTGTGTGACATCACAAAAATGGAGAATTCAGAACAGGCTGTTTTTGCTGCTTCCATATATGGACTGTATGGTTCGGGTAAAACCTTTAGATGTTTTAAAAGACAAAGTTTACAAACTACATCGAACACTTTAATTTCAGAAAAGTCAGGAAAATTCAGTTTTCCATGATATAGATCAAGGGTATTTAATTAACATTCAATAAGGTCCTGTTAGAGAGAATTCCCTCAAGCAGAGGTCCAGAACATCATAATGTCTAACTTGCATTATGATTCAGTGCCATATACTGTTTACTGAAGTAGCCTAGTAGGTATATCAACATCTTATACAGTCAACAACTGAATATCAAATCAAATAAAGTGCAGTTCAGTCATATTTCAATAACATTTGTCATTTTTCTCTTTTTAGATCACAACATGTGAAATAACTTCCCTCTGACTCACTTTCTTCTCTGACTGCTGTTTCTCCCCTCGTCCCTGTGTGTGCGTCCCTCACTCAAGTCTTAGTGCTCATCGTAATGCACAGATCTGATTGGCTGAGTAGCGTCACTCATGCGATTGGTCTGTGAGTCTCCCGGGCCACTAAAGCTGCCGTAAAGGCTAGAAAAGTTACGCTGATTAAAACAGGACCACCCCATCGAAATTAACAAATTCTCCATAGTTTATCGGTTATAAGTCCAGGTCCGCATAGGACAGCGCCTGGGTCCGGACTCTGACCACGGTCCGCCTATTAGTGACCTCTGATATAGACTTTAAGACTTATTTTCTGCTGTATTTTCATCTGGCTCTGCTCATAAAAGGGTTGATAATGATGCCTTGTTTTCTGCTGCAGGTGGTGTGGTGGTGTTTGCAGTGAACTCCTTACTCTACCTTAACCAGAGCGTCCCACCTTTCGGAGTGTCCCTCAACAGCCAGACCAACGGAACCACAGCTTTCCCTCTCCGTAAGCACTCTGCACTGCTGTTGTTTGGTTATTGTTTTCTGAGAAGGTCCAGACTGTTTGTTTCAGAGATGTGTGTGTGTGTTTATATGCTGGGCAGCCGAATCACAGAATATGTTTTCCTTTCAGTGGAAAATCTCTGTTCTAAATGCTGTGTAGTCCAGGACTAGGCTTAATCCCTGTTCAGTAATCCGGCCCTGTGTTTACTGTTGTTCCTCAGGTGTTCAGGAGGAGGTGAAGCTGACCCTGGACTGCTCTCAGGCTGCCTTCATCACCTCAGACAAAATGGTCATCTCTCTCAAAGGAGGAGAAATGTGAGTTGCAATGGCTGCGTTCACATTACAGGTTGTTTTTGGGGTTTTTTTCCAGAGTGGTGTGAACACTAATATTTTCAAATCATTTTTGAGTCATTTTCTAATGTATTACTGGATCACATACATCCAGTTCGTCATATGCAAAAATTTGACCTCTGTAGTTGTAATAATTTTATGTTAATTAATTTTTATTCAATTCAAATAAATACGTTTAATTGAATTAAACTTTTATTGAATTAATTTTATATTACTTGATTTTATAATTTTATTTTGATTTTTTAAATAAATAATTTATTTAAAATTTTTAATAATAATAATTTAATAACAATGATCGTCCAATGAGCAAATAAACAGTAATCATGCATTAAACTGTGCAGAAGTGTGTTCTCCATAGAGGATGTGTTAACTTATTTTCACTTAAAAAAATTAACAACACATGCAATTTGACCCAGAATGCTTAAATTTTGTCGTACGACTTACAAACATGTGGCCATGGCAACCATAATGAAAACAGATAAAAAATGTTTTTTCTAAAAACTAAACTGAGAAATAGTCATTAGAATATGTACAGAATGGTATAATGCTGGCTAATACTGTTAGTGCAGGGGTTGGAGTAAGTCACTGTAATAACTGTTGTACAAACATTTAACCTCGTGTTGCCAGCTGGATGCTTTGGGCTGTGACTGACTTACAGTATTTGTGGGTAAACGTTCTAGAAGCATCTGTCCCATCAGAGCAGATAGACTTTATGATTAGTGTAAATAATGTGAGTGTTTTTTCTTGTGTTTGTAGTTATGTATTGACCCTCATAACGGATGGAATGAGGAGTGTGCGGGCGTTCCACTTCGACAAGGCTGCTGCCAGTGTCCTGACCACATGCGTAAGTGATACTAAGCTCTGTGTGCAGCTTTATGCCCCCATATGTGATAAGGCTATTATTTCAGTTAAAAACACAGAGACGTTCAGCTCTGCCAGCTGCAATCTAGACGTTGCTGTATTTCCCGTAATGTTTTGGCGGCTGTTCAAACATTAACCCTCTGCTTCCTGGTAGTTGTCTTGGTCTTGTGCAGGTAAATTGCTTGTGGCCACACTAAACCATTCCCTGTTTAATTACCACTGAATTCTCTGGTAAAAGTGCGTGTATGAAAGCGGCTCTAATAGTGGTGGGTTTTTGCAATGTGCCAAAATATATCATATGATATTTAAAGACATTTTCACAGTACATGATACGTATCACAGTATTTAAACACAGTCTTTTTTCTTTTTATTCGACATGTATTTAATGAAATAAGATTAATTTTGCTTTCTTCATAATAAAACATGCAGTTGGCCAGTGTTCTTTAAGTACTAACAATATTCACAACATGCTCAGAAATTTTTTTAAATCAATTTTTTAACAAAATAGGTACTATTTGGATGGTGGATCATTCTCAGCGCTGCAGTAGCACTGACGTGGTGGTGGTGTGTTAGTGTGTGTTGTGCTGGTACGAGTGGATCAGACACAGCAGTGCTGCTGGAGTTTTTAAACACTGTGTCCACTCACTGTCCACTCTATTAGACACTCCTACCTTGTCGGTCCACCTTGTAGATGTAAAGTCAGAGACGATAGCTCATCTGCTGCTGCACAGTTTGTGTTGGTCATCCTCAAGTCCTTCATCAGTGGTCACAGGACGCTGCCCACAGGACTCTGTTGGCTGGATATTTTTGGTTGGTGGACTATTCTCAGTCCAGCAGTGACACTGAGGTGTTTAAAAACTCCAGCAGCACTGCTGTGTCTGATCCACTCAGACCAGCGCAACACACATTAACACACCACCATCACGTCAGTGTTACTGCAGTGCTGAGAATGATCCACCACCCAAATAGTACCTGCTCTGTGAGGGTCCATGGGGGTCCTGACCACTGAAGAACAGGGTAAAAGGGGGCTAACAAAGTATCAGAGAAACAGATGGACTACAGTCTGTAACTGTAGAACTACAAAGTGCACCTATATAGTAAGTGGAGCTGATAAAATGGACAATGAGTGTAGAAACAAGGAGGTGGTCATAGTGTTATGCCTGACCGGTGTAGATCACCATAGTTAAAATATAGTCATATTGGCTGCCTCTAGGCTGTAGGATGGTAATATCTGTAGATATGTTAACATGCACAAACTGGTAGCGTTTAAACCCTGTCACATGTTTTTAGTTTCTTATGCTCACTATGTCTGTTCAGATGGTTACCATGGAGCCGGGCTATATGTTTCTGGGCTCCAGGCTGGGAAACTCTCTACTGTTAAAATATACAGAGAAACTGCAGGAGACGCCCATGGAGGAGGGCAAAGACAAGGAGAAGGACAAAGAGAAAGACAAGCAGGTGAGCCTGATGGGGGAGATACTGTAAATTGATTTTGAATTTGAAATGAAATTTTCATTTAGTATGTATTTCATATTTTATTTTTCTTTCTAAATTTATGATGTGTTGTTTTTCAGAGATATAGTGTTGCCTGTTAAATGGATTCTTTAAATTTCCACTGTTCTTTGTCTCTTTTCAGGAAGAGCCACCAAATAAAAAGAAACGAGTGGACTCCACTGCTAATTGGGCTGGTAAGAGTGTATCAGTAGAGTGTTTGTGGTTGTTGTGAGTCAGAATGCGCCTGTAGTGGGTAAGAAAGCACCAGTAGTGGGTAATGATGCGCCTGTAGTGGGTAGGAAAGAGCCTGTAGTGGGTAGTGATGCGCCTGTAGTGGGTAAGAAAGCACCTGTAGTGGGTAAGAAAGCACCTGTAGTGGGTAAGAATGCGCCTGTAGTGGGTAATGATGCGCCTGTAGTGGGTAATGATGCGCCTGTAGTGGGTAAGAAAGCACCTGTAGTGGGTAAGAAAGCACCTGTAGTGGGTAAGAATGCGCCTGTAGTGGGTAGGAATGCGCCTGTAGTGGGTAAGAATGCGCCTGTAGTGGGTAAGAAAGCACCAGTAGTGGGTAAGAATGCGCCTGTAGTGGGTAAGAATGCGCCTGTAGTGGGTAAGAAAGCACCAGTAGTGGGTGAGAAAGCACCAGTAGTGGGTAATGATGCACCTGTAGTGGGTAATGATGCACCTGTAGTGGGTAAGAATGCACCTGTAGTGGGTAAGAATGCGCCTGTAGTGGGTAGGAATGCATCCATAGTTGGTCAGAATGCACTTATAGTGGGTAAGAATGCACCAGTGGTGGGTAAGAAAGCAGCCGTAGTAGGTACGGATGTGCCCTTAGTGCGTACAAATTCACCCGTGGTGGGTACGAATGCCCCCTTAGTGGGTTTAAATGTGCTTGTAGTGGGTACGAATGTGTCCGTAGTGAGTTAGGTGTTCATATATATGTAAGTTTGTATTGTGGTTAAGGGATTATTTGTGTGTGTGTCTGTAGCAGGAAAGGGGTCTCTGCCGGACGAACTGGACGAGATTGAGGTCTATGGAAGTGAAGCTCAGTCAGGCACTCAGCTGGCCACCTACTCATTCGAGGTGGGATTCTACACTGTGCCAGAGTGTAATTATACAGCAGTGATGCTGTTTATATGTTAGCAGAAGACAAAAGTTTGGACGCCAAACTTTCATTGTTGAAGTTGTATCTTTTTCCACTTTGAACAGTCGACATTCCTACAGCTCTCTTCTGATAATCATTCGTTCATGCTGGTAATGCTGTCACCATGGCAACACTTTCATGGCTGCATGCCACCATTTTTTTTTCAGCAGCAACATGTAAACGCAGAAACAGCTCTGACAAAACACAATACGGCGTCTTTTAGTGCTTGCTATCCGCCAACTTTACAATGTGTAAAATCCGTAACGGATGCATATTTAAATAACGTGGATCAAAAGAAGAAAGAGGCCATTTGCACAATGAGTGTTTAATTATGCTGCAACATTTTGGTTCAGGTGCAGCAGCAGCATTCAAATACAGTGCGCTTACCTGCCTCACCTTACTTACCTTATAGAACTGCAACACTGATCAAACTAGATCAGACTAATAAATTGGAGATTTACTGATTGCATGTTGGAGGAAAAAATTGCGCCAGTTCTGATGCATCCCTGTTTCTTTCACCATACTTCTATCGTTCCACTGATCACCAGTTGCTAGATAACAACCGTGGTTGCTTTACTCCAAGCTGATTGCACTTTTTGGTGAAAGAAATTGCCAATTAAAACATATTTGAAACAATATTTAAGGCTTGTTTGGTGACTGTTTAACTTTGCAAAGCTGCTGTGAAATGGTCAAGTGCTGTGCTGAATTACGTCGCTCGCCTTCATGGAGGCCAAGTCTCAGCACTTATTGGTGAAATCACCAATCATCCTAAATGGTTTACGATTTTACTGAATTACCGACTAAAGAAATGTTTGATTATTGTGATTTATTAGTTTTTTCTCGTTTGTGTTTTTTCTAACCCTTATTTAGAAGAATGGTGGAAATGGTAAAAAGGTTAGTTGTGAGCCATACAGTGTTTCATTGTGGTGTGTGTGTGTGTGTGTGTGTGTGTGTGTTGCAGGTTTGTGACAGTATTCTGAACATCGGTCCCTGTGTGAGCGCCTCTATGGGAGAGCCAGCCTTCCTTTCAGAAGAGGTAAAGATACGGCAGTGAGCAAAACCTACATTGCAACACCATGTGGTTTAGTAGTTTTTCAGGCTTAACACGCCTGATTTAGCTCATGACTTTACACAAACTTTACAGGAACAGCTCAAGCTCAAATAGGCATTACTCAGATAAACATTACAGGAACAGCTTAAGCTGAAAAACTAAAATAAACAAGCATTCCTCTAATAACCCTTTCACACAGGCTGAGCTAAAATCATTCAAATAAATGAGGCTAATGTACTTTGTGTCTCCCCCTAAAATGTTTTTTATAGAATATATATTTTTATTTAGAATATTTTTTTACAGTTGGCGTTGATTGTTGGGGTGTGAGGCTGTTTGAACCTTTTTCATTTGAGTAAAGCTTTATTGAAAGTTTCAGTCTAATTCTAAGTCATGTATTATCAAAGTAAGTCTCATTTTGGCAGCCCTCACTGTTCTATATTAGGGAAAACACAGCCTTGTGTATGTAATAAACATGTATATAGTAAACTGGGAGTAAAAAAGCTCCCCCTACTCCCTCAGTTCCAGAGTAATCCTGAACCGGACCTGGAGGTGGTGGTGTGTTCTGGTTATGGCAAGAATGGAGCCCTGTCTGTACTTCAGGTAAGTCTGCACCCTTCATACTTACTCCTGAGGGTGTTTCACAGGGTGTGATTTTTCTGTAAAATTAGATCTTTTCAGCCCAAAGTGAGGATTGTACAAAAGTAATGAACATCAGCTTGTTTAATATTGTAGAGGTTTGACTTTAGGTTTGGACAAACTTGACCTTTGGCTTAGGTTATCAGGCTAAAATACTAAAATACACTGAGCGCAGTTTCTCTAAAACAGCTACCATTCTGAGTTCTGTATACATGCCGTGCAGTGTATACACCAATCAGGCATAACATTCTGACCACCTCCTTGTTTCTACGCTCATTGTCCATTTTATCAGCTCCACTTACTATATAGGTGCACTTTGTAGTTCTACAGTTACAGACTGTAGTCCATCTGTTTCTCTGATACTTTGTTAGCCCCCTTTTACCCTGTTCTTCAGTGGTCAGGACCCCCATGGACCCTCACAGAGCAGGTACTATTTGGGTGGTGGATCATTCTCAGCACTGCAGTAACACTGACGTGGTGGTGGTGTGTTAGTGTGTGTTGTGCTGCTCTGAGTGGATCAGACACAGCAGTGCTGTTGGAGTTTTTAAACACCTCAGGGTCACTGCTGGACTGAGAATAGTCCACCAACCAAAATATCCAACCAACAGCATCCTGTGACCACTGATTAAGGACTAGAGGATGATCGGCACATACTGTACAGTAAGAGATGAGCTATTGTTACTGGCTTTACAACTACAGGGTGGACGAACAACGCACGTGCGTCTAACAGAGTGGACAGTGAGTGGACAGTGAGTGGACAGTGTTTAAAAACTCCAGCAGCACTGCTGTGTCTGATCCACTCAGACCAGCACAACACACACTAACACACCACCATCACGTCAGTGTTACTGAAGTGCTGAGAATGATCCACCACCCAAATAGTACCTGCTCTGTGAGGGTCCATGGGGGTCCTGACCACTGAAGAACAGGGTAAAAGGGGGCTAACAAAGTATCAGAGAAACAGATGGACTACAGTCTGTAACTGTAGAACTACAAAGTGCACCTATACAGTAAGTGGAGCTGATAAAATGGACAATGAGCGTAGAAACAAGGAGGTGGTCAGAATGTTATGCCTGATCGGTGTATATATATCTACATGTGTGTTTTCCTCATATTAGTGTGTCTGTTTTGTGTTGTATTGTGAGTGCACAGCGCGCAGCCCTGTGGCGGTAAGGCCCGTCTGCCTCAGGGCAAGTGCCGGTGCCAGAGTGAAATCTGGGTTTACCAGGGCTGCCTCAGAGACACTTGGAGAAGCCTTTAAAACACCCAAGAGACAGAATAGCTAGACTGGCCACACGCGCTTCAGAGCACGGAGGATAGATCAGTCTTTACATGCATTTAGGTGGAGAATGCAATGCATGCAATTAAAAGTGATTTGAATTATTCTTTGCACTGTACTCAGTGCTGGTAGTCATATTATTGAGGTGTGATGTGTCTAGTACATGCAGTAATCACCTATAGCTGGGTTTCCATCCATGTTTATTTATATTTTGACACGTATATTTTGCTTGAGGTGGATAAATTGCAGCACATTTTCTGAAAAAGTAGAATTGAGAATAGAATCAATGACCAATCAGGTGTTTCTGTTTTCTTATGATGTAAAACACAGACATAAAATTAACCAACAAATGCATTCACATCATTTTTACTTCATATTTGCTTGAATTTCATTCATCAACTGGATGGAAAACTGGTTGCTGTCCCCTTCTAGGAGTAGACGTTTATGCTGCTTCATGTCAGGATTGTCACCCAATGTGCTGTTTATTTCCTTTATTAAGTGTATATTTTTGTGTTCTGGTGAAATACATTAACACTTTGATGTTCTTAGTTTTGGGCGCGTTATTGTGATAATTGTTCGTATCATTTCAATATGTGTAAGTTACTAAAATCGCACATCTGATCCTGCTTTCTGTCTCTTCAGAGGAGCATCAGGCCACAGGTGGTCACGACCTTTGAACTGCCCGGGTGTCACGACATGTGGACAGTCATATCCAGTGAGGAGAAGCCAGAGAAGGTAAATTCTTCACACATTCAGACGTTCAGAAAACATTAATAGTGTAAATTGAAGGGCAGGTTTTAAAGTTGAGTTTACAGGATTTTACTTAACTTTTAATATGATTTTGGTGTGTTTTGGATATGTTTTAGCTATTGTTTCACTTTTTATTATTATTTTTATTGATTTTATTTTTTATTGCTCATTTATTGTCTTACATCTCCTATTTATTTATTTTATTAATTATGTTTTTTTATTTATTTTCTTCGTTCTGATCTGTTATTCATTAAGTGACTATATTGTTGTAATTTTAATGGTTTATTGATTTTTATTTATGTATTTTTGTTTTTTTACTATTAAATGTACTACTATGATTATTATTACTTGTTAGCATTTGCTATGTTTTTAATATTTAACCTCTCAATCCCTGATTTCTGTATTGGCTCGGCTAAATTGTAAATGTCTCCCTCAGTGTATTCTGAGTTTAAATAAGGGTTGGTTGATTGATTTATTTAAAATTGTATTTTATTGCATTACTCTACGTTTTATTATATACAGTATAAAGTTTGTTCTTTTATTTGTGAAGTTATTAAAACTTTCTGACCACACTGCTTTTTGAATAAGGCACAATAAAGGGCAGCCAATCAGAGCTGAGCTCATTTGCATATCAGTCTTAAAGGCACAGCAACAAAAACAGCCTGTTTAATTATTAAATGGTCATGCAAAATGGATTAGGTCTATTTTTGGTACATAAAACCACCCAAATGTCATTAAAAAAAAATAAGATATGGACCCTTAAAAGAACGTTTTGTCTTTTCCCCGTTTCTGATCCACTTTGTAATTGTTACTGTTATATATGTGAGGTTATGTAATGATATTTAATTTCCGTTTACAGTTCTCCCTCTATTCCTCGGGGCTTTATGACTGATGTGTATATGTATTTTTAATTTGCAGTATTTAAGTATGCAGAGTAGAAAAGTAATAAGCCCTGTTAGTTGGATTGTGTAATATTGTGTGATGAAGGTAAAACTGTCTGTAATCTCACTGCTTTTTGTCTGTTTTCCCAGAAGCCTCCAGCAGAGGGCGAGGGTGAGGATGCAGAGGAGGAGAAGCAGGAGCCCACAGTGGAGGACGAGAAGAACAAACATGGCTTCCTCATCCTGAGCAGAGAGGACTCCACGATGGTACCAACACACTTTTTTATACCTTGTCAAAAAAACAGTGTATGAGTTTTAATCAAATCTGCTTTCTTACTGGATCTTTAGAGCCAGATATTATGAGAAGGGTCTGGCTGCAGACATGCACTCTCAGCCTGACATGCACCACCAGCCTATTGATGACGTCATTGCCGCTCTGCCGCCACAGTGTTTTTGTCGGTTTTAGGAGGAGAAACAGCGAAATACGAACTGTTGGGCAACAAGAGCTACACTGAATGTATATTAACGGGGTCATACTGATAATAAGTTAACTAAATATGGAAACTATCAAAATAAAACCACGACGATAAAACATGAATGTCGGGTTTATTCACAGAAAAAACAAAAAGGCTGCTGAAGCTCATGAAAGCCAAGCTAAAGATGATTAGAACCGCTTATCAAAAACTGTTATATTGATTAAAATAGAACTTATTAAGGATTCTAGGAGGTTGTGATGATGTACAGTCAATGTAATACTGATTACTTTTGCTGTCTTGTCAACGTCACAACCTCCTAGAAAGTTGTCAGACAATGTTCACAACTTTCTGAGGAATTACGTTTCAATGTTGTGACAACGTAGAAAAGCACCAAGCAGACGACGCTGTGGGCACCGAAACAGTACGTCGTCACAACATAACTGTGTTTGCAGAGCCGTTAGGAATAAAACCTGATGGTTTTGCTTCCTAACAGGAATTGGCTTGATGGTTGAACCCATCAGGAAAATACAGAATACTGTTAGCAACTACAGAAAACCACCCAACAGACACTTTTAATGGGTTCTATGATTTTTTTCAGCAGGGAGGAACGTTAAATGTAACTCTCTAGCCAGATTATGGATGAAAAATGGATTAAGTGATGATGTCGCTAAGCAGAAGCAGCCAAAAGTTACTGTGCCGTTGGGCTGCTTTTGCTGTTGTGGCAGAGAGTGCATGTGCACGTGATGTCACTGGGGCTGAGAGCGCATCTGTCTGAGGGTGCAGGTCTGCAGCCAGACCCTATTGGATATTACAGCAGGTTGTCTACAGCAATTTGTTTTTCCTTCTTTCTTTTTTCTAAACTCGATGTGACTGACTGAAGCCCACCCCACATAACCTGTTGGCTGGTGCATGTTGAACTCTGCTGAACCTTTTTAATGGGCGGTGTAATTTTCACATGCTGCCATGCTTTTGCGTCTGCTGTCTGTAAATGCATCATTAAGTGTGACACTGATGTTAACGTCTGCGCAATGCTTTTCGATCTGGGTGATTTTGGGGTAATTTGGGGAAAATTACACATCTCCTTTATCATGTACTCACAGATTACTGGAGCTCCTCTGGTAAAACGAATCCAGCTTGAATAGGCCTTTATTCTGTCACTACGCTGTTAGAAATAAAGGTTCTGTTCGGGTACATTTCTCGTTCATCAAGGTACAAACAGTGTTAATGTTCCCTCAAAGCTCCAACAGTGGTTTTAAGCTCTGATTGTGAACCTTAAATAAGTTTCTCCAGGTGAAAAGTTCGTATTTGTACCTTTTCATAACCGAATGTTTTAAACAGAACAGTAAAATAAAAGCCTGGAGGCGAGACGGGGTGTGTGGAGTCAGTACAGCTTAGAACATATCATTTCAGTGGATTATGGTTCAGTTATGTTCCCTGACTAAAGGTACTGAGATGGACCCTTGAGGGTCCCACCCCAGTGATAAGAGGGGGACTGACCCAGTGACAGTTTAGTACCTTTATTGCTGAGAGTGAGCTGTATTACAGAGTTGGGATAAATACATTTAAGTTACATTGCAGTAAGACTTTGCTGAGTGTATCTGAGTGTACATGTGTATCATCAGTACTTACAGAACTTGGACCAACTACAGGAAAGCATAATTAATCTTGTTCAACTGGATCATAAAATATAAACCTGGAAACTTAAAGCTAAACTATCCGTAAACTAAACTGAGCTGACTGTGTTTAGATCCTGCAGACCGGTCAGGAGATAATGGAGCTGGATACGAGTGGGTTCGCCACTCAGGGACCCACTGTTTACGCCGGAAACATCGGAGAAAACAAGTACATCATCCAGGTGTCTCCCATGGGCATCAGACTGCTGGAGGGGGGTAAGATTGAGCCCACTGAACACAGACAAAATGAAGAAGAAATACAGACACGGCCGTCTCTTTTCAACATTGCCTTGCGCTGTAGGAGAGAGAGAGCGTGGACAGAAGTGAAATATCGGATGTGATAAATAGTAAAGGAGAATTCCACCACTTTTTTAAAATTTCCGCATCAGTTATTGTTTGAGATGTGAGTGGTTTGATGTGAATTGGTGCATTTTAGAGAAACTCTGACTGATTTCTTCACAGTGGTGTCATCTGGGTTTTTTAAGTGAAATGTTGATGAAGGTAAAATAGTGTTAAATCTGCTAAAAATACGTTTTTGGGGAGTATTTAGTCTCATAACGCCCTACATGACACCTCTGCTATGAATGTTTTAAAAAAATACTGTACCGTTTTCCATCAATGTACCCAAAGAGCGTTATTGATTTCAACGGTCAGCTAAACTCTTCTTATCACCAAGTCCTAGAAGGAACAGGTAGCATGTTGTAATTGGCCGGTTTAATGATGAAAAGTAAGCAGAACTTTAATGCCATTTAGAGCGTTAAAACTAGTAGCAGAACTTTAAAGTCTATCCTGAACGATACAGGCAGCCAGTGCAGCTCTTTTAAAGCGGGACTGATCTGATCTCTCTGTGTTGTTTTTGTTAGGATGCTGCCGCATTTTGTTCGAGTTCTAAAGGATGTATTGTTTTCTTAGGATGTCCAGTAAGAAGATCATTACAGTGATCAACTCTGCTGTAGCAAATGCATGAACAAGTTTCTCTGCGTCGCTCTGAGAGAGAAAAGGCTGAACTTTAGTGATATTTCTCAAATGATAAAAAGCTACTTTAGTGACCGTGTTTACATGCAGATTAAACAGAGCTCAGAGTCCAAGATCACACCCAGGTTTCATACTTAAGGTTTGGAATATGAAGCTAAAGAACCAAGTTTCTGAGTTTCTGTACCAACGATCAGTATTTCAGTTTTTTCATGATTTAGTTGTAGAACATTTTGTGACTGAGAAACATCACACCGCTATACCCCAGCTGGTTAGTCTGTCTAAAGAGTCTTGATCTTTAGAAGGAATAGAAATGTACAACTGGCTCTCATCAGCATAGCTTCTCTAGAACGGAGCATTTCATGCCAAACCACTCTGAATGTTTATATCATAACCATGTAGTTACGCGGATTTTTTGGAGAATTTTATAAATATATTCATACTTATTAATAACAAAACCAAAAAATGCTGGATGCACTGAAGCGCAGCGCCCTCTGTGCAAATTAACGTGCATCTTCACAGAAGTATAGATCAGCCTTTAGACGTTGCCATGTTGTTGCCACACTGAAACGAGATGGAGCAAAATGTGATTGTTTAAATAACAAAGTGAGCAAAGACATCATAATGCAAAATCATGAACTCAGGTTTTCAGAAACCTTTAAATGAGGCAATGCAAGGCAACGTAATGTAAGGCAACTAATTCTTGCTGATCCTTGCCCCAGTGTTAACGTGTGGGTCGTTCGGTCAGACTCAGCAGTGATTATATGGTAGTTTATTTGGATTGTGATGTGGTTTCGTCACGTAATTTCTGTAAATCTGGGTGCAGTATGTGTTAGATGGTAAATACAGCGCAATGTGCCACCTGCTCACTGTTATCTCATCTCAAATCTGTTTTGTCTGTCTTCTGCAGTGACTCAAGTCCACTTCATCCCAGTAGACCTCGGTTCGCCCATTGTTCAGTGCTCCGTGGCTGACCCCTACGTGGTCATCATGACGGCCGAAGGAGTGGTCACCATGTTCGCTCTGAAGAGTGACACATACATGGGGAAGAGCCACCGGCTGGCGTTGCAGAAACCGCAGCTCCACACGGTCCGTCTGCCTGCTGGTTTATAGTTATATACACTTACTTGTGTCTCAGTTAATTATTTTGAAATGACTGATATTCTGTCTGCCAGGCAGAGAATGTACACCAAGTCGCCAGCCTGTTAAGCACTAGGGATGAGTCAGAAACTTGAGTGTTCAAATCAGTCATGGAAGGTTAAAGAATTGAATGATAACTAAACATTTTTAATAAGCAAATTTGCTTCTCTAACGTCGTTGAAAATGAGATGTCCTCCACTAGAGGGCAGCGTAGAGCCTGTGTTTATTATACAGAAAACTGCTTCAACTGCACACACAATTCTCTACGACGGCGTTTTAGGGCCACTGTTAATAAAAATAAAAATAGTAGACTTTGAGAATAAAGTCATAATATTTCAAGAAAAAAAGTCATGAATTTTCAAGAAAAAAGTTTTAATATTTCGAGAAAAAAAGTCGAATTATGATATTAAAGTGGCATTAATACCAGGAAAGGTTGCAATATTGTGGCCAATGGCTTTGTGGAGGGAAGGCAGCACCTCCTGGTGTTAAATGAGGGGCGGTGAGTTGGTGGAGTTCTACTTTCATATCGATTCCCCCATAAAGAAACACTCAGTCTCCCTGTCTCTCCTGCACATCAGCACCAGCCTGTTATTAGTATAAGAACCGGCTGAAACGGCTGAGCAGGAAACTGTGTTTATCTAGAATAAAGAGCCAGACGGACTCGGAGGAAACTGTCTGTCTGTGTTGTTGAAGGAGAGTCTCAGGCAGGGTCGTCTACACGGCTATCGGGGGCTACATCTCCCCCCATTCAAAGAGGGCATGGAGTTTCACAGACAGTGAGAATGATGATCAAAATGATCCACAGAGAGACAGGAGTGAGTGGAGCTCCGGCGCCAGTACAGCAACCGAGACCCCAACGCGTTATGGCAGCCCCCCTACAGTTAGCCCCCCTACAGTTAGACCACTTTATCCTCCAAGTATTACAACTTTTTACTCGAAGTCTAGTATTTTTATTTTTATTAACAGTGGCCCTAAAACAGCGTCGTAGTTCTCAGATAGGTCTGCTAAGTGTTTTTTAAGCTGTCTTTTAGTATATTTCTAAACACTCAAATTTGGGTGTTTAATATCGCACACTTCTGTTATCACGCAAACAGTTTCAATATTTTGCACTGTGTTCCCTGAGACTTAAACCACGCAGAACAGGGGAACCCCAAGACTGGCCAGATTAGTGTTTTCTAACTGAGAAGATGTGGTTGAGGTAAAGTTAACGCATTTATTGGTTATTTAAAGTGAGTTTTGGATCATGCTTGTGTTCCCCTCTGCAGCAATCACGAGTGATCACCTTGTGTGCGTATCGTGACGTGAGTGGGATGTTCACCACTGAAAACAAGATTAACTTCCTGGTTAAAGAGGAGACGATGGCCAGGAGCCAGACAGAGACAGAGACAGTCATCCAGGACATCAGGTAGCAAACAACACCAGAGCGTCCTGCTGTATGAAATGGCCAATCAGATCCTGTGTCGCCTCTGATGCAGTGATGCCTCCTCTCAGCGTCGTTAGCTTAGAGGTATCACTACATCAGTAGCGTCTAGCTAAACACACAGTGAGCTCTTTTTAAAGCGATTACCTGTCAAAAATAACATTTAAACGATTATCACCGTCTGTCAGATTTAATTGCTAAGCTGAAATTTGTTCAGAGTCCAAACATGCCTCCTCATTTTTGCACACTTGGTTAGATGAGGTAATAGTTCAGCATCTCGAAGCTCAAATTTCGTTTGTGCTTTAGCCCACGTTTATCGATAACAGTGTATCATACAGTGTCAGAAACCACATAAGTCTATTAGAGATACTGAACCTCCACACAGTTTTAGGTGTAAGTGGGCAATATGGCCAAAAATATATATCACAGTATGGATTAAGATTTCTGACAGTAAACTTGCTTTTGTAGATTAATATTGATGTATTATTCTGGAATCTCCCTTTACTTTCAATAAGAACCATATTCAACAACTGAAGTAAATCAAAAATGTTTTTAGAAAAATAGTGAAAACAGAAATGGACAAAATACCGTTGTATTCAAAATACCACTTATTTATTAGAAATTAAATCATTTTTTGAACCAAAGCTGTTTTTATTTACTTATTTATTATTTGCACATGAAGGTACATTAAATACAAACGAAAAAAACAACAAAAAAAGAAAGTTAAAAAAGGCCAAGAAAGGGCTTAAACAAAGTACTTTCCCTTTAAGGAAAAATAAGATATTTAAATTTACTTAAATAAAAAATAAAGGAACACTAACACACAGTTAGAGTGAGCAGGTTAGTTTTAACCTGTTTTTTGAAGCTGATGAGATTTTTAGAGGAGGAGGTAGACAGTTCCAGATTGAAGGCCCTCGATCAGCCTAAAGAAAGCTGTATGAAGGTCATTAGAAGATCTTGTGGAGTAATGATGAACCTGAAAGTCGTATTGAAACCTTTTTCAAAGCAGTCAGGAAGTCCATTGGTCAAACGCTCATGTATTTGTCAGGTAACAGTTATTTAGTTAATTATAAACATCCCTATCAACCAGTATATGACCCACTACTTGCTTGAGGCAAATGTGTGATGATTAGGCTTGCAGTGGTCACCATGCTAATTGGTGGGGTATAATCTTCCATTACTCAGTGGCTGTATAGATACCAAAGAGGCAAACAGTGAACGTGTCTCGGCTGCTCTGTTGGGGTAACGGGTAGATTTTGGCCGAACTGTCGCTGTAATTTCATTTTTTGGCTTGCTCTCCGTTCAAATCACTCTCCTTTTCTTCTTCTCCTCTTTCTGATTCTGCCCTGCTGTCTGTGTGCTCAGTAATACGGTGGACGATGAGGAGGAGATGCTGTATGGAGACTCGAACCCTCTGAACAGCCCCAGTAAAAACGAGACCACCCGGGGGACCCCTGCAACGTCCACTTCAGTGCAGTCAGACCGGCCGGGTGGTCAGGGGAAACAGGAGCCCACCCACTGGTGCATGTTGGTCCGGGAGAACGGCGTCATGGAGGTCTGAACACTTTTCCAGACAGATTTGACTTTTTTTTTTTGTTAGATTGTATTAGAATTGATTATAATCAATAAATTCAGGAAAGAAGGAAGGCTTTCATTTTGCCAAAATGAAATCTCAGACTATTTTCGCATGTAAAATTAAGTGTTGTGAGATTTCATGGTGCATTTAATCATTTTCCAAAGAGGTTCCCAGCTGCTGCGATCGTGATTAGAGGAGTTAGTAGCCTAGCTTCTGAAATCCGCTTTTTCACAATCATCATTAATGCGATTAATGTTATTATAATGTTATTTTTTAAGGTTTAATTCTCACAATCACAGTTTATAGAATTTTGAACATATTGGCGTACATTACATCTGTGTTGGAGCACTTAATTACGTGTAGGTTGCTGTTGGTTGCATTCAGCGGAAGGCTAACGTAGAGTAAATAAAAATATTAAGTAAATATATATATATATATATATATATATATATAAATTGAACAAACAATATCAAACATTTTATTGAGGGGCTGAAAACACAAAGAAGAGTATAAAAAAGAAGGAAAGCGATCTCAAGACCAAAAAAATGTCTTGACATTGTGGAATGGGGAGAAGACTCGATGGACCCGTCTATAGTCATGGGATGGAGCCTCATCGCTCCGCGAGATGTCACAAACATCCATTTCTCAATTCTTGAGAAAGATCCTAAGTAAAAGTCTACGTCAGATTTATTTCGTGTTCTTACAGCGCAGAACCGTTCTCACCTTTGTGCTCGAGTGTGTGTAGATTCTGTTCTTACCTAAGAACGAATCCCAAATAAGAGACCACTGGTGAGTCAGAATCTTCGTCAAAACTGCGTAAGTAGGTTTAAGAAAGAATTTCTTCTAAAGAACGGTTGGAAAATGAGGAGCAGTGTTTAGTTGAAAATAGGGTAACAGCACATTGACGTTGCAGAAGTAACAGCTGAAAGATCTACAGTAGGCCTGAATTTAACTCTAACACTGGACGACAGGCACACACGGATCTGGCTGTGGTGTTAAACTGGTAACGTGAACAAAGACTGTGAGGGTATTTTCAGATCCACAGCCGACAGGTGGGTCTGCCAGCACACTGCTGCGGAAGCCTTGTGGGCTGTGCGCCACTCCATGCTGTTGCAAAGGTTAGGAAACCCTGTCCTAAAGAATCGTAAGAGATTTGGAGTCGTTTTTTATTTTCACATTTTATTTTTAAAATAGATGTGTTAGCACTAAAAGAGGAGTGTAATTTAGAAGAGACAGAAATGCCATCATTCATTAAAATGTACTTCAAGCTCTTACATTTCATTTATTTATTTTGAAATGAGAGTTAACCCCTTAAATGGCCAGGGCCCAAACTTTTATTACACACTTCTATAACCTGAGAATACACGCTTAAAACGCTTAGATCTTCAAGGGTTCTTCAGCAGAGAAAATGTTTCTATATAGAACTATGAACACTCACAGAATAATTTGCCTGATTAAATGGGTCTCTGCATGGTGAAATGGTTCTTCAGATTGATGGGAAAGGTGCTGTAGGTGGTTTTTGAAAAGGGTTCTATATAGTACCACAAAGGGTTCTGCTATTGTTAGAATATCAAGCTTGTATCAAAAGAAGAACGCTTTTTGGTGCCTCTCTAGAACCAAATACAACACATTTTCCATCAATCTGAAGAACCATTTCACCGTGCAGAGACCCATTTAATCATGCAAATGTTTCTTTGAGTGTTTATAGTTCTATATAGAACCCTTTTCTTTGCTAAAGAGCCCTTAGAGAACCATCATTTTTAAGAGAGTAGCTCAAGCAGTTTGCATTAATGTCGCTGTACTTACTGAAAAATAAGCGTAAGTATGTAATACGCCTGGGATTTTAAGGGGTAAATATCCATTACTAATTCACTTCTTTATTATTGACAATACTAATTCTTACCTCTACTACTTTTCCCCATCGTGTCCTCAGATCTATCAACTTCCGGACTGGCGTTTGGTTTTCCTGGTGAAAAACTTCCCTGTTGGTCAGCGAGTGCTGGTCGACAGCTCAGCAGGTCAGTCAGCCGCTCAAGGAGAGACGAAAAAAGAGGAAGTGACCCGACAAGGAGAGATCCCGCTGGTTAAAGAGGTCGCTTTGGTATCTTTAGGCTATAACCACAGTCGTCCGTACCTGCTGGTGAGTTTTTTCTGACCTGCTGTTGATATGTTGATGGTTAGGCGTGTGATTTCTGCTTTGATTATAAATGCGTTAATCTTTATTTCCTGTTTATCTCCCCACCAGGCTCACGTTGATCAGGAGCTTCTGATCTATGAGGCGTTTCCGTATGACCAGCAGCAGGCGCAGAGCAACCTCAAAGTGCGCTTCAAAAAGGTGAGAAAAGCACCTAAAATAATTCTAGCTCTTCTCCTAAATCAACTGGCAAGGCAAGTTTAATAAGTTGGCTTGAAAAGGCCAACTTACTGTTTTTCATAATCTTCTTATTATTATCATTATTATTAATTTATTATTAAAAAATAAAATGTTTCTCGCCCCAGTTTTTGAGCTAGAACCACAAAACTTTGGATCTGATTAGCTTGCTTGTGCTTTTCTAAGCGATCCGACGTATGGTTTTCATAAAACGATCGTTCAAAGATGATATTTTTTTCCCCATAGGAAATGAATGGTGAAATGTTTGAGACATTTAAGTCTAACTGCCACACGTGATGGCACAATGCACATCTCTCACACAGTACACACTGACTCACATGCCTACAGCCATAACATTACAACACATTACAGCAATAACAGCACAAATAATGGATTTAAGGTGGAACTGCATTTAAGGTGGCGCTGCATTCAAGGTAGCACTGAATTTAAGGTGGCACTGCGTTTAAGGTGGCAATAGATTTAAGGTAGCACTGAATTTAAGGTGGCAGTGGTGGTGAATTTTAAGATTCCAGTGTATTTAATAGCATAGGAACCACCTAGCAACACCTTAGCAACACCCTGGCACAACATAGTAAGCAACTAGCAACACCTTACCAAACACCTTGGATACCTTAGCAACCGCATAGCAACATCTAAGCAACACTGTAGCAGCCATCAGCAGTCTCCCACCATTTTAGTGTTTTAAAGTAATTAGCTGGCTTTTTCAAGCCAACCTAAAGTTCCGTTGACAGACTTTCCCTTTATAGTTCATACAGCACCTTTCATTCACTGCTGTCATTCAAATTGCTTTACAGATGAGAAAATACAGTCATTTAAAAAGTAAAGGAATAGAAAAAAGTAGTGTTGGAGAGAAGAAATCAAAACGTGATTAAAACAGTAGATTTTAAAAGAGAAAAATCATTAAATTAAAAATCATATTCAAAGTTAAATTAGGATAATAAAGTGCTGTTACAGAGGAAAAAGGGCTAGAAACACTAACAGTGTTTAAACTCAACTGAAATCTGCTCTATTAGGAACGTTGTGAGCCTGGATTTAAATTGTCCAGTGTCGGGGCTCTTCTAATGCTCTCTGTCCACTGTGTCCATTTAAGAGCAGCATAGTATCTAAACGCTGCTCCTCCATGTTTAGTCTTCACCTTCAGCAGGACTAACTGACCAGTTCCTAATGATCTGAGAGTTCTGTTTGGCTCATATCGCTGCAGCAGATCAGATAAACACGCTGCTCCTGCACCATTCAGACATTTATAGAGCAGTAACAGCTCCTTAAAGTCTGTTCTGGAACAGACTGGCAGCCAGTGTAGGATTTAAAAGGGGGGGTTGATGATCCTTCTTTTACTCCTAGTGAGACTCTGGCAGCTGCTTTTTGAAGAATGACCATGTTTCTTTGTTCCTCAGATGCCACACAACATTAACTTCAGAGAGAAGAAGTCGAAACTGAAGAAAGACAAAAAATCAGAGGCTCTTGGAGAAGATTCCTTAGGGGCCAAAGGTCGTGTGGCCAGGTTCAGATACTTTGAGGACATCTCCGGATACTCTGGAGTAAGATGGAAGGGTTTCTGTGCAGCAAACTAGGATGACCGTTGTTCATTTTCCATGGATATCAATGGGATTTAGTTCTACCCATTAATAATATTTCCAGTGACATGTTTTTGCTTGTGCATTTGCATTGCTGATATTTAATGTGACATATGTTGTTTAGGTGTTCATCTGTGGTCCTTCTCCTCACTGGATGTTTGTGACATCTCGCGGAGCGATGAGGCTTCATCCCATGACTATAGACGGGTCCATCGAGTCCTTCTCCGCATTCCACAATGTCAACTGCCCCAAAGGCTTCCTCTACTTCAACAAACAGGTATAGATGCCACAATGGCTTACTTTACTCTACTTTAGCATGTAGGTATAGAAGCCTGGTATGGACACCCCAAAGGCTTCTTTCATTCAGCAAATAGGTATAGACTTTCAAAAGGCTTACTCTCCTTCAACAAGCAAGTACAGACACCCCAAAGTCTTACTCTTTATTCACAAGTAGGTATATGTGGACTAAAGGCTTTCTCTACTTTAGAAACCAGGTGTAGATGCTTTACACATGCTTTAAAGGCTTAATTTACTTCAGCAAGCAGGTATAGATGCTGCAAAGGCTTAGTGTACCTCAATAAACAGATACATATGCTGTAAAGGCTTAATTTATGTTAGCAAACAGGTGTTGGTGAGTCAGATACTTACTGTACTTTAATAAATAGGCATAGATAACCTGATGACTTGCGATACTTTAACATGCAGGTATAGATGAACCAAACGCTTACTCTACTTAAACAAACAGGTATAGACACCCCAAAGGCTTACTCTACTTAAACAAACAGGTATCGACACCCCAAAGCCTTACTCTACATCAACAAACTGTTTTAGACACCCCAAAGATTTACTGTACTTCAGCAAATATAGCAATGTATAGATGCCCCAGTGAAGAATTCTACACTATATTGCCAAAGGTATTCGCTCGTCTGCCTTCACACACATATGAACTTGAGTGACATCCAGATGGAGAAGCGTGATTGGTCACTCCAGAGAACACGTCTCCACTGCTCTAGAGTCCAGTGGCGGCGCTTTATACCGCTGCATTCGACGCTTTGCATTGCGCTTGGTGATGTAAGGCTTGGATGCAGCTGCTCGGCCATGGAAACCCATTCCATGAAGCTTTCTATGCTGTTTTTGAGCTGATCTGAAGGCCACATGAAGTTTGGAGGTCTGTAGCGATTGACTCTGCAGAAGGTTGGTGGCCTCTGCGCACTATGCACCTCAGCATCCGCTGACCCCGCTCTGTCATTTTACGTGGCTGACCACTTCGTGGCTGAGTTGCTGTCGTTCCCAATCGCTTCCACTTTGTTATAATCCCACTGACAGCTGACTGTGGAATATTTAGTAGTGAGAAAATTTCACGACTGGACTTGTTGCACAGGTGGCGTCCGATCACGGTACCACGCTGGAGTTCACTGAGCTCCTGAGAGCGACACATTCTTTCACTAATGTTTGTAGAAGCAGTCTGCAGGCCTAGCTGCTTGGCTTTATACACCTGTGACCATGGAAGTGGTTGGAACACCTGAATTCAATGATTTGGATGGGTGAGTGAATACTTTTGGCAGTATAGTGTATGTAAGCAAACGGGTAGAAAAGCCCCAAAGGCTTATTCAACTTTATCGAACAGTCATGGAAACCCCAAAGTCTTTTTTTTTTTTCAACAACTAAATGTAAACACCCTGAAAGCTTCTGTAATTGAGTATAGGTGCCCCCAAAGATGTACTCTTCTGCACAGTCTCTTCTGCAGCAAGCAGGTGTAGGTCGCTCAGGAGCTTTCTCTACTTTGATAAACAGGTATGGACGCTCTGAAGGCTTACTCTCCTTTAACAAAGAGCTGTAGATGCTCCAAATGGCAACAGCTAAAGACTCCCCAAAGGCTTTGACATAAACGGAATAGGTACCTCAAAGGCATACCCTATTTCAGCAAATGGGCTTATATTAACATATAGATAAGATACAGGTGGCCCAGTGGCCCAAAGGTTTACTCTATTTATTTAAAGACCTTGCTTAAACTGCTATGTATATATATATATATATATATATATATATAAAAATAATTAACACACCTTCCACCTTCTGCACACCTACAAAACTGTCGTTGGGACAGGTTTGGTAGGTTTGTTTTGAATAATTATACCTTCCTCTATTTTTAGCAAACAGTGACAGACTCCTCTGTTCCTTATTGTGCTTTAACAGATGGGTGTAGATGCCCCAAATACATAATTATATCGAGTCATGTTTAGAGACAATAGAACTGTAATAGAATTGTAATCTGCTGTTTCAAGATGATCGTGCATTCAGTTTTATATGAATTTGTATGATATCATGTTATACGGTGTTAATGTGTGTGTGTGTGTGTGTGTGTGTGTGTGTGTGTTCCATAACAGGGTGAACTGAGGATAAGTGTGTTGCCTACATACCTCTCCTATGATGCCCCTTGGCCAGTCCGGAAGATTCCCCTTAGATGTACAGTCCACTACGTGGCCTACCATGTGGAGTCAAAGGTGACTGCAATTGTATATGCAGTCCATATGTACAATTAAATAACTGCGTCTTATTTATTAAGGATTCCAAATCTTCATGTATTGCATTTAGGACACAGTTTCATATCTAAGAATATTCACATATCCTGGCTTTGTATTCAGTACTGTACATTAAGTCTGTATCTAAGCAAATTGTGTAAAATCATTTATCTAAAGCATATATAGCGCTTTTTACAACAGGTGTTGTCACAAAGCAGCTTTACAAGGAAATCAGCATAAAAGGAGTTTTTGCCCAATTAAAAGGGGAATTCCACCAATTTTTCAAAATTTCTGCATACTTAAGTGGTTGAGATGTAAACAAAGCTATCCAGAGTGTTTTAATGCGAAATGGTTCCTTTTAGAGTTCACATTTTAATTATTTAATCATGCAGAAATGTTGAAAGAATTGGTGGAATTCCCGTCTAAATGGCCTTTAAAATATATTTTACATATAATGTATATATGTGTGAATTTGGTGGGGGATGCTGACTTCTTTGTGGTGTGTGTGTTTGTGTGGTAGGTCTATGCTGTGTGTAGCAGCATTAAGGAGCCTTGCACCCGTATCCCCAGGATGACGGGAGAGGAGAAGGAGTTTGAGATGATAGAGAGAGGTGAGTGCTTCTAATGGGGAAATACATGATGTGAATTAGCTCTTAGAGGTGATCAGAGACTTTGTTCTCAATTGTTTTCACCCTGAGCGACATCTGCAGTAGGTGCTTACTTATTTTAACCCCTACCTGTTGTTTCCGAGTGTCTCCTTGCCCCTTGGAACTGAGTTATGAGGTGGTAGTGGTTGAAATCTTCCCTCTGAAACGGGACCCTCAAATAAAAAGAGCATCACTTCATTAACAGCTACCAGCGCTGCTCTGTAGGCGACCCTGCCAGTCTGCAGTGACAGCAGAGGAGGGTAAAGTTCAGCTCCTCACTGCTGGGCTTTAGTTACATTTAGGGCATCATCTGCCTTCAAAGAGGGGGCAATTATTTATTATCACCCACCACTAATTCTTCAGTGATATGAAGCTGAAATCAGGCGTCAGAACTGCTTCACCATTTAAGGTGGAACGGGAATTCAGCTATCTACTGAGACATCAGCATATAGCTAGCGATTTTTATGCTTGTTATGTAGAGAAAGACCATAATACATTGAAACATCATTAAACTAAGATAAAACAGTGGTTATTATAATTTTTAACAGAGAAAATTCCCACATTTGTGTGTTTCTTTGGTCTCTTGTTCTCCATCTTGCCGGTTTTTCTTTTTTTCTCATAACTCTCTGTTTGGAGTCTCTGAAAAACCTCCGTTTGGAGGGTCATGTAGCCCCAACACTTCACCCTCCCCCTCTATCTCAACGAAAATCAGGGCACCCTACCCCTAGACGTGAATGCTCAAAACGGAGGGGTGTGGGTAAGTAGTAGGGGCGAGGGGTGTGGCTCAGATCAGTGCTATATTAACCACTGTGTTTGTCTGTTTTCCCTCAGATGAGCGCTACATTTTCCCTCAGCAGGAGAAATTCTCCATTCAGCTCATCTCTCCAGTCAGCTGGGAGGCCATCCCCAACACACGGTGAGACTGTGGTCACTACAAGCGTCAGTGGGCTCTCAGAGTCAGCCTGTGTGTGTGTGTGCGTGTGTGTGCGTGTGTGTGCGCGCGTGTGTGTGTGTGTGTGTGTGTGTGTGTGTGTGTGTGTGTGCGCATCAGTGGGTGTGGTCATGTAAAAGTCAAAAGGGAGGCACTGATCATGAGTCTTTGTGGCCTATTCTGATACATACTTCCCAGTCCATATATGAAAGCTGAGCTACAAAAACAGCCTGTTTGGAGTTTATTGTGTTTGTGGTCATAAAAACTAGCACATTTGTATATATTCACCTATGGATATATATATATTCACCTATGTATATTCACGCTGAACATATAGGGAGTGTTTCAGCCCAGACTGCTTTTTGAATGAGGATCAATACAGGGCAGCCAATGAGAACAGAGCTGATTTACTTATAAATCGTCTTGAAGGCATGTTAAGAAAAACAGCCTTAAAATGAATCATCATGGATCCCATAGGGCGAGGACATAAATCTAAGAAAATTGCAGGGAATGGGGCCTTTAAACCTGGACCTTACACTGTGTGGGCCAAACGAACACATGTCGCAATGTAAATAACATTATTGTCTCTTTAATAAACCCAAATTGCATTTTAAATTCCTAAATGAAAAAATCTATTTAAATAACCTGAATATAATGTGTTGCAGTAAATGTGGAAAAGAATAAGTTGGCCAATTGCAGACTGTGTTTATAGAAAAAAAATAATCAAATTCTAATCTTGGTCGATTTCATTATCTGTAAGAGTATCTATTCTATTTTTTTAATTTATTTTATTTTTTTGATGGTAGAGCTTAACCTGAGCACTTAGTGTGATGGTATTAAGGAGGCTGTGGCCATTGGTCAAAATTGCATGAAGACTCCAAGATCCCCAAAATATACATTGAAAACTGTTGCCTCATATATTTCTCATGCGTGTTATACCTCAGAGTTAACCTGTAAACACTGTTTTTTCAGGATTGATCTGGAGGAGTGGGAGCATGTGACCTGTATGAAGACAGTGGCCCTGAAGAGTCAGGAGACGGTGTCGGGTCTGAAGGGCTACGTGGCAGTGGCGACCTGTTTAATGCAGGGAGAGGAGGTCACCTGCAGGGGCAGAGTATGTCCTTAATGTTACACAGCACAGCGTTACACACTGCAAACTTACACACCACCTTATACACTCATGTTACACAGCACAGTGTTACGAAGTTACGAGATGAAGCGCAGTGTTATGGCACATCATCATCATCATCATCATCGTTAACCGCTTAGTCCAGATAGGGTCGCGGTAGCAGTTGGGAGAGCAGAGAATCCCAGACGACCCTGTCCCCCGCAACTTCCTCCAGCTCATTCCCGGGGACCCCAAGCCGCTCCCAGGCCAACCTGGAGATATAATCCCTCCAGCGCATCCTAGGACGACCCGGGGTCTTGTCCCAGTAGGCCGTGCCTGGTACACCCCCACCGGGAGGCATCAACCACCTCAGCTGGCTCCTCTCAATGCGGAGGAGTAACGGCTCTACTCTGAGCTCCTCCCAGATGGCCGAGCTCCTCACCCTATCAAATAGAGTGTAGCTCACCACCCTGCGAGGAAAACTCATTTCCGCCGCTTGTATTCGCGATCTCATTCTTTCGGTCATTACCCACAGCTCATGACCATAGGTGAGGGTCGGGATGTAGCCCTACCAGTAAACAGAGAGCTGAGCCTTACGGCTCAGCTCCCTCTTCACCACTACAGTCCGGTACAGCGACCGCATTACTGCTGCCGCCTCTCCCAGCCTGCGGTCGATCTCACGATCCCTCTTCCCATCACTCGTGAACAAGACCCCGAGATACTTAAACTCCTCCACCTGGGACAAGTCCTTTCCCCTTACCTGGAGTGGGCATGCCATCCTTTTCCGGGCTAAGACCATGGACTCAGACTTGGAGGTGCTGATCCGCATCCGCATGTTGCGGCACAGTGTTAAAAAAATCCTAGTGTTAAATACTGTTACACAGCACAGTGCTACAAATTACATTATACACCGGGTTTCTCAGCATAGTGTTACAGATTATGTTAGGCACTGGTTTTCACAATGCAGTGTTACATAACTCAGTGTTATACAGCACAACGTTAACTCTCTTACACTACTCAGTGTTACAGATTGCAACATTATAGACTGTTACACAGCAGTGTTACAAATCACATGAAACAGTGTTCCACAGTACATTGTTACAAATGATAACGTTAAACATGTGACAGATTACAACAACACCGTTAAACACTAGCAAAGTATTACAAATTAGGTTAAATACACTGTTACACAGCATCATTACAAATGACAACATTAAACAGTGTTACACATTACAGCGTAAAACACTGTTACACAGCACAGTGTTGCAAATTACAACGTTAACACTGTTAAACACCAGCGAAGTGTTCTAAATGATAATGTTAAACACTGTACATAAGTGTTACAGATTACAACATTAAACACTGTGTTTGTGTGAGTGTGTTTACATGCACACCAATAATACGATCATCTTGGACTTTGGCAGTTATCTGATTGCGGATTGAAGCCCTTCTTGGATCTCGATTTCAGCTCCTTTTTGGGGTTTTCATTTCATTCGTTTTTCTACCCAAAGAAACAGGTAGAGAGTGGCTTCGCAGGAAACAGTAAACATTAAATGCTTATTTCAGCATCACACCTCATTATGCGCAGTTCGCTGCCATGTAAACCCCCAAATAAATACTCACCAGTAGAGGGACTCCCTGTTAAAAAGAAAACAGTGCTGTGCGTCTTTGCTGTGTTTATAAGCAAATTGTGAAGCAACAGTAGAGATGCTTGTCATGTATTTATGAAGAAATCTGATTACTGAGCGACTCGTCCAGACCCAGAGTTCTGTCATTAGCGGATTATGGATTAAGTGCTTGTAAATATGTAGAGCTGTTGCCAAAAGCTGATTTTCTGTGGTTATCAAATTACTGTGTGCATGTAAACCTACTCAGCGTTACTCAGCACAGTGTTAGAGCACTCTCTGTTAACCTTCTGATCCCTGTTCCATTAATACTCAGACTTAAAAGTGCCTCGCAAAAGTATTGATCCTCCTTTAAAGACACCAGATTCTAAATTACACTTTTATATTTTGTGCTGTCATATTTTGTTTTATATTGTGTTTTTTTATGCACTCTGATCTGTTCACACCGGCGATGCAGTTTAGTGAAGAGTGTGAACTGAATCCACATATGGATCGTACGGATGTGCTTGATGCACGTGTTAATGCACCGTGTAAACTGGCTCCCTGTCTCTCTTCCTGCTCCGATCAGATCCTGATACTGGACGTGATCGAAGTGGTCCCAGAGCCAGGCCAGCCCCTCACCAAGAACAAGTTTAAAGTGCTGTATGAGAAGGAGCAGAAGGGGCCCGTTACTGCGCTGTGCCACTGCAACGGCTACCTGGTGTCTGCCATCGGACAGAAGGTATAACCAGTAACTGAAAGCTCTCTCTGATATACATCACCGCTGTCAGAACAAAACCTCGTCTCTCCATTATTTGTTGTTTTTCAGTTCTTAACGTAATTAGAAAATGCCTGATGCTCTTTACATTGTGTGTAAATGTCATGATGAATGGACCAAAAGAAACTTCTCAAACTTACTTGGAAAAAAGTCTGGTTCCACTGACTTGCATTAAAAGTAAAGTATGTTTTTTCCTTCTGCTGTTAAGTTACTATTTTGGAGATATAAGGTTTTATTTCAACAGCTGCAATACACACACACACACACACACACACACACACACATACACACACACACACACACATATACTCTTAACAAGAATTGATATATAGTACCAATAAAGGGTTCTTTACCATATAACAGTAGTGGAACCCTTTTTGGTGTTATATAGAGCCCCTTTCGAAAAGCCATCTGCAGCACATTCTCCATCAGTCTGAGAAATGATTTCATGATGCGAAGAACCCTTTAATCATGCAGAGGGTTTTTGAGTGTTCATGGCTCTATATAGAACCATTTTCTTGACTAAAGAACCCTTGAAGAACCATCTTTTTTAAGAGAGAGAGTGTGTGTGTGTGTGTGTGTATATATATATATATATATATATATATATATATGTCATTCTGTCATTGTACTTCTTTAGTGTAAAAAAATAGCAGTTCTTTACTTAAAAGAAAACTGTTTCCTGTCTGTATTAAGTCTGTTGTAGTAAAAGACCTGCTCTTATTTCAGCTCTTCGGTGAAATAAAAAGTCTCTGCCTGCGTTTCTTTGTGCAGATATTCCTGTGGAGTCTGAAGGATAACGACCTGACTGGCATGGCCTTCATAGACACACAACTCTACATCCATCAGATGTACAGCATTAAGAACTTCATCCTGGCGGCTGACGTGATGAAGAGTATCTCCCTGCTGCGCTATCAGGAGGAGAGCAAGACTCTGTCTCTCGTCAGCAGGGTATTACAGCCTGAAGCAGCCTTTACACACAAACACAGCCTGATCTGTAGACACCTTAAACTGTATACGAAACATTTAAGACAGTGTCGTGTTCATCGAGTTATTGTGGTTACAATCACCAGTGATAGTAAAAACTCATTGACCACCACTTTGTTCATTTATGGATTCATTTCATGCAAACTATAGCAAGGTGCCAGTGTTCCCACACGTGAACAAAGCTGATCTTCTGAAGATTTTGGGTGGTGTGATATCCTGCATTAAAACCCACATTTGTTGAGGCTAACATAGATGAAGTTAACGTTGTACATTTTAGGGTCCTCAGACCACAGTGACAGGTTTCAGACATCTGACAAAACAGCTTAGGGTCTCGGAAAAACACTGTCAGTCAGCTCTCAGACTATTAGGCTTAGCTTGGCAGCTACAGACACCACGGCACTGGACTGATTTCCATTACAGTTTAATGGCCAAATTAGAGATGGTGGTGTTTTACAACCTGCACAACATCAGTGTTTCATCAGTGATGTTCCTGGAATTGTCAGTAAATGTACTTAGATTTACATTTACATGTATGCATGTATGGGACAGTCGTGGGCTGGGAACCAGCCCTGTGACCGGAAGGTCGCTGGTTGATCCCCTGAGCCGACAATACGTGACTGAAGTGCCCTTGAGCAAAACACCTAACCCCCAACTGCTCCCCGGGCGCTGTGGATAGGGCTGCCCACCGCTCCGGGCAAGTGTGCTCACTGCCCCCTAGTGTGTCTGGGTTCACTAGTGTGTATGTGGTGTTTTACTGCACGAATGGGTTAAAATACGGAGGTGAAATTTCCCCGTCTTGGGACTAATAAGGGTCACTTAATCTTAATCTTAATGCATTCGGCAGACGCTCTTACGCAGATGAATATGCAGTAGCTACTGATTTGCTTATGACTGTAATGGGGGAAAAAACGTTTTTTATGGCTTTACACTCTTAGCAAAAAAGGCTCTATATAGTACCAAAGAAGAATTATTTGACTTGTAACAATAGTGGAACCCTTTTCAAAAATGTTCTATATAGAACCGTCTACAGCACATTCTCCATCAATCTGAAGAACCCTTTAATCACGGAAAAGGACCTTTGCGTGTCCACGGTTCTGTATAAAACCATTTTCGTGACTAAAGAACTCTTGAAGAACCCTCTTTTTAAGAGTATTAGCCTTATTCTCATTTGTAGTTTACAACATATGAAGCTTCAAGCCAAATTCCTTCAGGTTATTTACCCAGTTTCGTTGAAGCAGGTGAATGTTTTGGTCTTTCTCAACAGGATGCGAGATCACTGGAGGTTTACAGTATAGAGTTTATGGTGGACAACAACCAGCTTGGCTTTCTGGGTAAGTAACTTGTAACTGATCGGTGTATATTTAGCTTATTACTACCTCTATTAATGCCTTGAGTTTACATGGATCAGAACATAAACATAGATCTGTAAATAAATATAAGAATTGCGATCACCTTATTTTCATGTTCCTCCTGCATTCACATGATTTTATATTTAATGAGGTGATAAATATATTATGATGAAGATTATCTTGTCCACTCAAATACACAATGGACCGAATTAGAGCATATGTGAATGTGATTAATCAAGATTTACTAGACAAACTAAGGCAGTTTATCATAATTAATTATTTTATTTGTAACTTAGTTGTTTATAAATAATGAAAATGTGTGTCGACCATTAACAGTATCCCTGAATACCTGTTTTTGTTTTCATTCAGTTTCTGACCGAGACAAAAACCTGCTGGTCTACATGTACCTCCCTGAAGGTATGGTGGGTTTAACTCAGAAAAATCTCAGCTGTTTTCCTGTGAATCAGTGAACCGTCATGATTCTGACTGTGTGCTTTGTGTCTTTGTGCTCTGCTGTTTGTAGCTAAGGAGAGTTTTGGTGGGATGCGTTTGCTGCGGAGGGCAGACTTTAACGTTGGGACCCATGTGAACACGTTCTGGAGGATGCCCTGCCGGGGGATTCTGGACCCCAGCAGCAAGAAGGCTCTCACCTGGGACAATAAACACATCACCTGGTTCGGTGGGTTAATAACAAACACATGCAAACACACAGAAGCAAGCAGAGTAGCAGCAGCTGAACACTGAATAATAAAGGTTTAAAAGATTCAGTGATTTCAAAGATTCTTTTACTGTCCTGTTGTGGCTCCACAGCAGAATCAGATTTGTAGGTAAAAATAAAATAATCCTCCTTTACAGTAAAATAAAGCTCTGCTGATCGTTCAACACAGTTTAACAATAAATGATCTTAAACTCTGGAGTTAATGTAGAACTGCTAATTCACCCTTTAACCCTGAAGATCAGCACAGACTGCTGGTCGCCATAGCAACGCAGACAACAGTCTAGCTAGTAGCTAATGAAACGGCAAAGAGAGAGATTTAAGACAAACTTTTCATTTGGAGACGAATGGACTTATTTGTGTTTATAATCACTCCAGCTGGTTTCCTGATACGTTTAATCTGCAGCGAGAAACTGACAAACACTAAAAAGTGGCAAAGCTGAAGTCGTTTCTCATTCACCAGATTCTTGTTTGAATTTTCCCGTTCCACCTTAAATGGTGGAGCAGTTACATTCTGGCGCCTCAGGCACCATTTAAGGTGGAACAGGAAAATTAGAACAAGAATCTGGTGAATGAGAAGCGGTTCGTAAAGTCGAACATTGAGACACATTTTACAAGAAACTGTTCTGCTTTTGTGGAAAAGTTTCCTGCTGGAGATGCGAGAAAAGCAGCTATAGCTGAGCTAAAGCTTAAAGCAGAGCGATGTTAGTCTGCGTACATTAAACAGACGCATCACACATACTTGACAATTTAGCACTAATTTCTGAGTATACAGAACATATAATACGATCAGATGTGTATGTTGACACATTTGTTTGTCCATTAAGGATGTATTTAGTATGTAGCGAATGAACCAGCGGTTCTCAGTGGTTGTTCCTCCTCTGTTTCTCATGCAGCCACTCTGGATGGAGGGGTTGGTCTGCTGTTGCCCATGCAGGAGAAGACATACCGCAGGCTGCTGATGTTACAGAACGCTCTGACCACCATGCTGCCGCACCACGCTGGCCTCAACCCCAAAGCCTTCAGGTACCCAGGGAGAATATATATCAAGAAAAAAGTTGTTATATTTTGAGAAAAAAGTCACAATATCTCGAGAAAAAAGTCGTACAGTCTGATTTTGAGAAAAAAGTCGTAATATTTGGAGAGAAAAAGTCGTAGAATTATGACATTAAAGTGGTGTTAATGCCAGGAAAGGTCGCAATATTGTAGCCAAAGGCTTTGCGAAGTGAAGCAGTGCCTCCTGGTGTTAAATGAGGGCCGCTGAGTTGGTGGAGTTCTACTTTCATATCGATTCACCCATAAAGAAACACTCAGTCTCCCTGTCTCTCCTGCTCATCAGCACCAGCCTGTTATTAGTATAAGAACCGGCTGAAACGGCTGAGCAGGAAACTGTGTTTATCTAGAATAAAGAGCCAGACGGACTCGGAGGAAACTGTCTGTCTGTGTTGTTGAAGGAGAATCTCAGGCAGGGTCGTCTACACGGCTATCGGGGGCTACATCTCCCCCCATTCAAAGAGGGCATGAAGTTTCACAGACAGTGAGAATGATGATCAAAGTGATCCACAGAGAGACAGGAGAGAGTGGAGCTCCGGCGCCAGGACAGCAACCGAGACCCCAACGCGTTATGGCAGCCCCCCTACAGTACAGCAACCCAGACCCCAACGCGTTATGGCAGCCGCCCTACAGTACAGCAACTGAGACCCCCAACGCATTATGGCAGCCCCCCTACAGTACAGCAACCGAGACCCCCAACGCATTATGGCAGCCCCCCTACAGTACAGCAACCGAGACCCCAACGTGTTATGGCAGCCCCCCTACAGTACAGCAACCAAGACCCCAACGCGTTATGGCAGCCCCCCTACAGTACAGCAACCGAGACCCCAACGCGTTATGGCAGCCCCCCTACAGTACAGCAACCGAGACCCCAATGCGTTATGGCAGCCCCCCTACAGTACAGCAACCGAGACCCAACGCGTTATGGCAGCCCCCCTACAGTACAGCAGCCCACTTTATCCCCCAAATATTACAACTTTTTTTCTCGAAATATTACGACTTTATTCTGTTATTTTTCTGTTACTTTATTGTGTGTTGAGTTCCCGTTTACCATGTTGAGCTCCTCCATCCGTGTTGTCTGTCGTTCAGAATGCTGCACACTGACCGGCGGACGCTGCAGAACGCAGTGCGAAATATTCTGGACGGAGAACTGCTGAATAAATACCTCTACCTGAGCACCATGGAGCGAAGCGAACTGGCCAAGAAGATCGGCACCACCTCCGACATCGTGAGTACTGTCCTGCTCTCGGCTCCAGAACCCCAGCTCAGAGAGAACCTCAGGAAAGTTTGGGTTTAAAGTGAAAGTCCAGAGAAAATTCAGTTTTTTTCGTTACCTCAGATATCGTGCAGGCGTCCAGGGGCAGCTGCTGCGTTCAGCTATGCTAATGTACATTAATTCATGTTTATAGGTAACAGTGAGTCGTACAGTGACAGAAAGCACAGAATCAGGTCTGTGAAAGATTATAACTCCACACAGTCTGTGAATGGGAGTGATTCAGTCATGCAGTTAGCATCATGATAATCAGTTAAAGCTTTGGAATCACTTCTCACATTAATAATCTGTGTTCGTTTATATACAAGCCATCCATCCATCCCTCCATCCCATCCATCCATCCCTCCATCCCATCCATCCATCCATCTCTCCATCCCATCCATCCATCCATCCATCTCTCCATCCAATCTTTCCATCCATCCAATCTATCCATCCATCCATCCCTCCAATTCATCCATCAATCCATCCCTCTATCCCATCCATCCCTTAATCAATCCATCAATCCATCCCATCTGTCTATCCATCAATCCATCCCTTCACCCCATCTATCATTCCATCAATCCATCCCTCCATCCCATCCATCCCTCAATCCATCCCATCCATCCAGTCTTTCCATCCATCCATCCCTCCATCCAATTCATCCATAAATCCATCCCTCTATCCCATCCATCCATCTGTCCATCAATCCATCCCTTCATCCCATCTATCATTCAATCCATCAATCCATCCATCCATCAATCCATCCAATGTATCTTTCCATCCATCTGTCCAGTCTATCCATCTCTCAATCAATCCATCCATCCATTCAGTCTGTCTCTCCATCCATCCATCCCATTCATCCATCCATTCTAGCCATCCATCCATCCATCCATTCATCCATCCAACCTGCCCATCCATCCATCTATCCATCCATCCATCCAATCAATCTATCCATTCCATCCTATCCATCCATCCATCCCTCATCTAATTTTACAGCTTCCTTACGTGTGAAGCTGCTGGACAGTTATATTAGAATAATTTCTATGTTTATGTGCCGCCGTACAACTTTTATATTATCGAAAACATTGATTTCAGACTTGGTACCAACATTAACCTCATAGCTCCAGTGTAAAACAAAACATGTCTTGGTTGATCAGCTACATTTGGAGTCAAAGGGGTGAACTGTGTAAAATGTATGTATTCATTTTAACCATCGCTTTAACAACACTAGTGGAGCAGTAAGACCCAATGGCCAGTTTTAGTAATAGGAGCTGGAAGGCCGCGTGTTGGACACAGTGCTCTGATATTAGCTCACGGTGTGGAGAGCAGAGAGTGAGTCTTCTTCTTAATTACAGATTTTGGAGGATCTGCTGGAGATCGACAGAGTCACCGCTCATTTCTGAGAACCCTGCTCACTCTTCACGACCTCACCAGCTCACGACCACCAGCGCTCTTCTGTTATACAGACTGAATGTTTTAATTCCCCTTTTTTTTTTTCTTTGGAAATGTTTTGTGTTGATAGCGTTACAGTATCATGTTCCATAGGAATTAGAACATTTTGTATGGCAAATAAAAAGTTTTCATAATTTAAACTGAATATTTGTGTTGACATTTGTTAAATGTAGGTACCGAAGCAAACTAGGACTAAACTAAGATTTATTTTCAAAAATGTTTTTCATCTGTAGGAGAAACTTAAGAGGAAAAACAATACATGATGGTACAAAAAGGTCAATAATATGCTTTAAAAATGGATATTTCTTTAATATTAAATTAAGAATTAAAAACAATCCAGGTACAGTAAAACCCTCAATAGCCTCCATTCACCATAACAATCAGTCGATCCATACACATAAAAACCAGCACAGTCGGTGTTAAAGCACAGCTTCAGGTCTATTAAATATGCATATTTTAAAACTCTCTTCACATTCACTTCATTACACAAACTGCACCGTGGAATAATGACATTGTATTAAATATAATACATGAATTGCTTCTATAATATTTGCATTATAAGATCAATAACATTCCCTAAAATAACTACATGGAATTATAGAGAGCTTAAGCACTATTTCACATCAGTTTAAACCCAATCTGCGAAATCTTAAGAAAACATGCCCACATTTTTTTGGTAAACCGCAATATTGACAAAATGAGGTTACCGTGGAAACTATACTATGATGTTTCTGTTTCCAAACATCTTTGTTTCGAATGCAGTGGTGAAAAACGAAAAAGATCATCATCAGAGATCTTGGTTCTTGGCTTGGTTCCTCTGACAGGGATTAAAGGGCAATTCCACCAATTTCACAAAATTTCTGCATGATTAAGCGGTTAAGATGTAAACAGACTCATTCAGAGTGGTTTGGTGTGAAACAAAGAAAACGTATTATTTCAGATTTCCCACTATTTTCCATCATCAACATTCCATATAAACTCAGAAGACTCGTGTAGGTTCACTGGTGGTTCTGGATAGTAAATAAAATGTCTATATCTGTGTTGTAGTCATGGCGACCCCTAGTTCCTATCACCACCACTGTACAGACATCTGAACCATTTCACACCAAACCACTCTGAATCTCTCTGATTACATCTCACACACTGAACTGTATGACAAAATAATATTTAAGCTAAATTATGCCGGTGCTGTCTGACTTTTTCATGAAATTATACTGCACAATGTAACAAGTGCATCTTTAATCTTACAGATTAAACAGATTTGTAAGATTTTAATCTTACAGATTAGAACAATTCTAAAATAATTTGGTGATAAAAATATTTTGTTTGTATTGTGTTCATGATATTTAGTTGTAGCTTTTATCAGAGAAATATAAACAGCATGGTGGAGCGGTCCTGCGGTGCGACCTCTGACTGACGTGTCTGCTAGAGAAGATCAGCACCGTTTGTGCAGACTGTGCCTGATGTGATTTAGAGAGTTAAGACGATGAGAGAGAGAGACAGAGACAGACACAGAGAGAGAGTGAGTGAGACAGACACACAGAGAGAGAGAGAGACAGACAGAGACAGAAAGAGAGAGAGAGGGTGAACTCTCTGCTGAGGTATGAACACTTTGGCTGGGTTTCTGAGGATGGTGCTTCGGCTGTGTCTCAAATCATTGTAAGTACATCCTGAATGTTTAAGTCAGTACTGAAATTGTTAAGGTGATAATATTAACTGCTTTTGTATCAAAATCGCAATTTATAAGGCTGCAATTCTGAAACTGCGAGAGCTCAATTTTTATTATAGTCAATATTATCAACATTGTTGTTTTCAGTGGGGAAATTTAACCTAATAACACAGAGTTTGTGCATTGCTTGTGAAAGTTGTGAGTTGTGACCAATCAGAACCAACCAAACATCCATGTGCTGTGACATCACAACCATGACTGACTGGCAGTCTGGCTAGAAATCTTTGCTGAGCTTTTTGGCCAAAAAAAACAAGCCTGGGCTTTAATTTAGATTAGATATTTAATTAGATGTTTTCCCCAAATTGTTCAGCCCTGGTTGTTAGTGGTCTTTTTTTTTTTAGCTTTTAATCTGTCTGTCTGAGTGGGCCGGTGATGTCAACTGTCCAGTCTAAATCTCCAAACTGTGGGAGGCTACAAGGACCCCAGTCTCACCGATTTTGGACCTCAGTCCTGCGAAGTTCACTAGACTAAACTCATCATGTCAAATCTGCAACACTACCGAGAGAAGACAACGGCTCAGCTCACTGCCACGGTGGACATTTCAAGCAAAACTGCACATTTGCTCAGGAATTGTGTATAAATTACTTAAGAAGATATTATTATTATTATTTTTTTTTATTTATGCATTTTTTGATAGTTCTTGTTTCCTTTGTCATCATGTGTGTTTCCCTATGAATTCTGGGGAAACCCCACAAGCAAAGTCTGCTGAAGCCGGCAAACCAAGCGTAAATGCAGGTCTCCAAAACGTCTCAGAGCAGGGGTCTCGAAATCCTGGACTACAGGCACCAGACATGAACTGCTGCAGCATTTAAGGTGGAACAGAAAATCTGAGTAAGAAGCTAAAGGAATAAGCAACGCATTTATAAACTATATTCCTTTAAAATGATGTGTGAAATCTTAGATTTTGACATTTCATTGTATTTAATCTGTTTTTTTTCCAGTCAAAATCTTCTCCCCCAGTCACACAATACTACCAGTGCTAAGAGGGTGAAGGCTAGCACAGCCTTCCCCCGACTCCTTTTCAAACTGCCGCTCACGCAACGTCATTGGACAGCTGAACGCGCTCGTCGGAGAACGCTAACCACCAGCTTCGTCAGCTAACAGACGCCTGCGCTGACTAGCATCGCGCTGAGTGATGGGGGAGGAAGGGGGGGCCATCCTACCCACCAGAGAGAGCGAGGCCAACTGTGCTCTCTTGGACTCCCGGCCAGAGACAGCTGCAGCATCACCATGGATCGAACTCGCAATCTTCTGATGGCAGCGCCAACGCTTAGACAGTTGCGCCACTCAGGAGCCCCAAATTAGGAATTTTTTGACCGTTTTCAGTGGTCAGAACTTCAGTGCATCTCTAAAATGTTTAAATGTGACTTCACAGCTCTTCCAGCAAGGCTGGGTCTCCCAACGTTCCCGTAAATCTAGTACACTTTATAACCCTAGATAATAATTTACTATGTGTGGATCTAGGGGTCGATTTGAGACACAGCCTCCGTGTGAGAGATCTCATACCTTACACACTTCTGCGCTCTGACACGCCCGACTCATCAGGTGATTAACAACCTCCAGAAGCTGAACCAGCTGTGTGAGAGCATTTATCTGTGCAGGTCCCCCAGACCGGGACTGAGAAGCACTGCCGTAGTTTTGATTTGATGTAGTTGGTTGCAGTTTGTTTTAATTCAAATCTGATTGCTGTCTCAACTATAAAGATTTGGCCACATGTTTCAAACGAGCAGCTAATAAAACCAGTAATCACATTTCCCACTGCGTCTTCATGGTAATGTCTGAATCTGAAACTGAATTTACTGTTGTCATCATTTTTTGTGAACACAGTGACTCTCAATCCCCTCCGACTGCACGTCTGCGTTTCCCGCGCTGCGACTCTGCACCATACATGGCCTCGTAGTGTCTCCTCGGTGAGTCCAGGCCGTGAGAGAGCGGCGTGTACCTGCAGCGCGGGGTTATTTCAGGTACTGATAGACGTCTGGGTCCACAGTGATGACCCCGCAGTACGAGAGCAGCTGCAGTAGCGAGCGAGTGAGGCTCATCATCACCATCTCTGACCTGCACAAACCAGTTAATGCAGAGCACAATCACAGTTATGACCATGAAATATTTCTGTCTAGCTCACTGAAAATGTGTGGAAAGTACAGATTCTGAACTTTCAGTCCACAACACACTTGTGTTTGTGTGTTTATAAATAAAAGATTTTTCATAACAATTTGAGGAAGTTATTGCTCTGTGTGCAGCATCGCTTTGCATCCTGACATTTTGCCATGATTTTGTCATTTTTGACACTTTTGATACTGAATAATTCATTCATAGTAGATATTGAATAATTCATTCATAGTAGATATTGAATAATTCATAGTAGATACTGAATAATTAATTTATAGTAGATACTGAATAATTCATTCATAGTAGATATTGAATAATTCGTAGTAGATATTGAATAATTCATTTATAGTAGATACTGAATAATTCATTCATAGTAGATATTGAATAATTCATAGTAGATACTGAATAATTATAGTAGATACTGAATAATTCATAGTAGACACTGAATAATTCATTCATAGTAGATATTGAATAATTCATTCATAGTAGACACTGAATAATTCATTCATAGTAGATATTGAATAATTCGTAGTAGATATTGAATAATTAATTTATAGTTGATACTGAATAATTCATTCATAGTAGACACTGAATAATTCATTCATAGTAGACACTGAATAATTCATTCATAGTAGATACTGAATAATTCATTCATAGTAGATATTGAATAATTCATAGTAGATACTGAATAATTAATTTATAGTTGATACTGAATAATTCATTCATAGTAGATACTGAATAATTCATTTATAGTAGACACTGAATAATTCATTCATAGTAGATACTGAATAATTCATTTATAGTAGACACTGAATAATTCATTCATAGTAGATACTGAATAATTCATTCATAGTAGATACTGAATAATTCATTTATAGTAGACACTGAATAATTCATTTATAGTAGATACTGAATAATTCATTCATAGTAGATACTGAATAATTCATTCATAGTAGACACTGAATAATTCATAGATTCTGAATAACTCATAGTAGATTATGTAATTAATTACAGTTAATGAATAATTTATAGTAGGCACTGAATAACCCATATTAAATAAATAGTAGTTGCTAAAAAAATAATATTAGTTACTAAATACTTCTTAAAATGAAAAACTGAAAAGATAATAAAATCATGATGTAATTCTATACAAAAAATGTCTGACTTGCTCACTGAAACGGTGTGGAAAGTGCAGATTCTAAACTTTCAATCCACACCACACGTGTGCTGGAAGGAAGAAGATAATTAATTACTTTAATAATTTAATTTAATGAGTTTAATAAGTTTTTGCTGCATCGCTTTGCATCCTTAACATTTTTGCCATGATTTTGTCTCTTTTGACACTGAAACAGAAACAAGTCAGAAGCTCATACAGAATGGAAACTGACTGTAAACATAATTCATTAACTTTTTTAATTGATTAGTATCACTTTTATTTGTATGGTGCTTAAAATGCTGGTCATAATTATTGGCCTTTAGAGGTTAAATGTGCTGAAATCGGGGTTATTACTTTACAAAACAGCATCAAACATGTTATAGTTTGAGTAGTAATCTCTTAAAATGTGTACATTAACAGATCTAGCTGACAAACCTAAACACAATGGTCTTTATTTATCAAATTAAACTTGGACACAAATGTCTGATTCGCAGTTAAATAACCAAAATTATTATCAATATCATCAATAATATCAGTAATAACAGTTAAAAAATAACAATACTCGTGTTTGTGCACCCAGCTATCCTTGTACTAAGGTGCTCACTGCTAAATAAACAAATGCTGGGAATCTATATTCCCATTATACGACTGATGCAGTAAATAAGTACTGTGCAAAAAATTCAAAGCAGTGAAATGAGCACTCGGTTTTATGCAACTTAAGAGGCGTATATCCCACATTTCTGTTAAACATGTTTACCTTAAAGCGCATTCAAACTTGAGGTTCTCCCAGAAGCTCCAGACCCAGCGGAGGATCCTGAGGGAGGGCAGGACGGCAGCATCGTCCGCTCGGGTTTTACCCCAACCTCGAACAGCACTGACACACAGAGACACACAGAAGAGATGATGATCATTCTCTGTTCACGAGCTTCCAACAAACATCACCTCCAACAGAAGAGAGCTGATCTGATTCTCCTGTACTCGGTATAACAGACACCACAGGAACCGGAACTAGTTCAACACCAGTCGAACGTATCTGTGTTTTCTGAAACTGAATGAACCGAGAAGCTTATTTTGGATTTGGATTTCTGATTTACAACTAACTGTAAGTGTTCTTTTAAATCAAAATGAGGCCAGAACAAAATCCCTGGTCCCAAAAAGCCTTTAGCAGGGACAGCTGCTTACGAACACTTCCTGTAACCCTGAGGCTGATCGCTAAACCTTTCCAAATTCGCTTCATTACTACAGAACACATAGTAGATACTGAGAAATTCATAGTACTTACTGAATAATTCATAACAGATACTGAATAATTAATTACAGTTAATGAATAATTCATAGTATATACTGAATATTTAATTACAGTTAATGAATATTTCATTGTAGAAACTGAATAATCCATAGTAGTTATGAAAAACTCATACTAAATAGTGAATAATTTATTACAGTTACTGAATACTTCATAGTAGATACTGAAAAAAATAATTACAGTTAATGAAAAATTCATAGTAGATTCTGAATAATTCATAATAATTAATTACAGCTATTTAATAATAGTAGATACTGAACAATGTATAGTAGATATTTAATAATTTATTACAGTTAATGTAAATTAATAGTAGATACTGAATAATTCATATTAAATAAATTCTAGTTGCTAAAAAATGAATAGTAGTTACTAAATACTGAGTCTTCAGAACAACAGAATAACAAGTCTGTGTTTTTTTTTGTTTTGTTTTTTTAATTTTTACCTGATTTTCTCCCCAATTTAATCGTAGCCAATTCCACCCCGCTAGTTAAGACTCCCCCAATCACACGATACTATCAACGCTAGGAGGGTGAAGGCTAACACAAGCTTCCTCCGAGACCTGTGAAACCACCGCTTTCTTTTCGAGCTGCCGCTCACGCAACGTCACTGGACAGCCGAACGCGCTCGGAGGAAAGTGCCAACCGCCAGATCTGTTACGTCAACTACCAGACGCCTGCGCTGACTAGCATCGCGCTGAGTGATGGGGGAGAAGGGGGGGCCATCCTACCCACCCAGAGAGAGCGAGGCCAATTGTGCTCTCTCGGACTCCCGGCTACGGACGGCTGTAGCATCACCAGGGATCGAACTCGCGATCTCCTGATGAGAGGGCCAACGCTTAGACGGTTGCGCCACTCGGGAGCCCAAGTCTGTGGTTTAGTTTGAAGCATATAGGCCTATTTTTTGGTTTCAGTTCATAAGAAACGTACAAGAGGTGCCGAGAACTCTTTTCTGAGGCGTCGGTCTCTCACCACTTGGCCATGACGAAGTATCGGTCGACGGGCGCTCCGAGGGTGATGTTGATGCAGCGGACCGTGTTGATGTTGCGGAACACCAGCAGCATGGGCCGCGGCAGAGACTTCAGCACCTGCATGACGCTGTCGAAGTGATGGACGGCCATGTCCCGCATGTACGACGTCTCCTCTCGGCTCAGGATGTTTCCCAGGGTCAGCTCGCGCATGCTGATCGGCCGCTGCAGGAGCATCTCGCAGAACAGGAAGTAATCTGGGACAAACCAGCGGCGGGAAATAAACCACACAGCTCAGCTTAGCTAACAGCTACACTTCTACACCACAGGTAGTCCATCTGTCAGACAGGGGCTCAGTTAGGATTCATCCAGTACTCAGTCTCACAACAGCAGTTCAGCAACAAATCTAATCCACAGTTTTGAACTGAAATGTAGCCCATCACCCAAAACACGCCTGCTTTTTTGATTTTAGCGCCGGAGCTACGAGGCTAATGTAGCTAACAAGTAATGGAAGCCAATAAAAATATCAGTGGGCAAATATCAAAATCATTACAGGAAAGTCTGATCACTCGGCAGCCATCCTTGTAACGCCACCAGGTAGTTATTCCCAGCCATAAAAGACCAGACCTTCTCTCTCTGAATGACAACAGACCAAAACACTCAGAACTGAAGGCCAAACTACCGTTTAAAAAACATTCGAACTGCCCGGTAAAAATCTGACAAAAAACCTCATAAATAATTTGTAGCGTTTGGCTTCATAACGGACAAAAAACGTGTTTTGTCAGGTTGTTCTTGCTACTCTCCTTGCGCAAATCTCCACGGCCATTTTGTCTCCTCCTCCTTTATAACATCTCTGCAAATATTCATGGCTAAATATTCACATATGGCAAACCATGAATGATAAAAATGGAAAAAAGTACAGACAAAACTCAGGTGCCAGCTAATGGTTTTAGCTATGCTGATGTACTTTAGTTCATAGATAAGGTATTTTATGTTTATAGATAACAGCTTATCATACACTGTCAGAAACCACATAATCAAGCCTATTAGAGATCCTGAACAACTGACAGGTGTGTGATGATTTAGGCGTGCAGTTAGCACCATGCTAATTGGTGGTGTACAAGCTTCCATTACTTGTTAGCTGTCCAACGCACTCAGGTCACGTCAAGGATTTCCATTTAAATCCAAAATTTCAACAAAAATTTTGTCCAGCAGGTTTTAAATCACATCTTAAATACTGACTGCCTAAAACTGCTTAATGTATCACTGAACTGAGCTGAAATATGAACTGGGTACAAATACAACACCAAGAATAATATTTTACTTACAATCAACTAGTTTTGTGTTAATAAATAAATTGCTAGAAATCTACAGTTTGGAAAATTATTGTGAAAAGTGACAAATTACATTTCAAAGATAAAACATTGCATAAAAACGACCCTCCAATAAATTAACCTGCTGTGGATGTTTACTAATATCAAACCAGGTGAGTTCAATGTTATTCTTAGTGTGTATTTATACGCAATTAACATTTCAGCTCAGTTTAACATTCTATAAGCAGCTACTCTCAATATTTAAGATGTGACTTAGAATTACATCTCCTGATCGCAATTATTTCAGCTAAAACTACTTTTAGCACAGCACTGAAATGATGCATTAGATTTTTTGCCGAACTATCACTTCCACTGTCAGTAGAGCATAATTAGTAGTTTCTAATTAATGCACTAATGAACATTATTGAGCTCAAGTGAGTGAGGCTAACCTGTGACCCCGAGGTCATTCGAGTATCTCTTCATGCCAGCTTCGTCTCGAAGGACTATAGAACGCCACAGCTGGCACAGCGCCACTCTGTCACTTTTTAGAGGAAAAAAAAGATCCACTCTGATAAACGACCACAGAAATCTTTACTTATGTATGATACATTACTCACTATCTACACCGGTCAGGCATAACATTATGACCACCTCCTTGTTTCTACACTCATTGTCCATTTTATCAGCTCCACTTACTATATAAGTGCACTTTGTAGTTCTACAGACACAGCAGTGCTGCTGGAGTTTTTAAACACTGTGTCCACTCACTGTCCACTCTACTAGACACTCCTGCCTCGTCAGTCCACCTCATAGATGTAAAGTCAGAGACGATAGCTCATCTGCTGCTGCATAGTTTGTGTTGGTCATCCTCTAGTCCTTCATTGGTGGTCACAGGACGCTGCACACAGGACGCTGTTGGCTGGATATTTTTGGTTGGTGGACTATTCTCAGTCCAGCAGCGACACTAAGGTGTTAAAAAACTCCAGCAGCACTGCAGTGTCTGATCCACTCGTACCAGCACAACACACACTAACACACCACCACCACGTCAGTGTTACTGCAGTGCTGAGAATGATCCACCACCCAAATAGTACCTGCTCTGTGAGGGTCCATGGGGGTCCTGACCACTGAAGAACAGGGTAAAAGGGGGCTAACAAAGTATCAGAGAAACAGATGGACTACAGTCTGTAACTGTAGAACTACAAAGTGCACCTATATAGTAAGTGGAGCTGATAAAATGGACAATGAGTGTAGAAACAAGGAGGTGGTCATAATGTTATGCCTGACCGGTGTATACATGCACTTATTAAATGTCAGCTCTTACCTTTTGCTGAGGTGTTCATAGAGTCCGTGATCTAAGAGAACCAGCTCTGCCTTCTTATCAGGACCCCTGCGCACCAGCACTGAAACAGAGCACACCAGCGCACTGTAATCAGAGCAGATCAGCTTTAAAACAGTGTTTTAAAGAACCCATATCCCCCTTTTTATTCAGATATTTTGCCCCTGATGTCCATGTAACATTTGTGTGGTTTTATGTAACAAAAACAGTCGTAATTCGTTTCTATATGACCATTTTCCAGCCTCTCTTTACTCTTTAAACAGGCTGTTTTTGTTCCTGCACCTTACAGACTGATATATGTAAATGAGCTCTTACGATTGGCTGCCCTGTATTGTGCCTCATTCAAAAAAAGCAGTCTGGGCTGAGATACTGAACATGAAATCTTCAGCCATTCCTTTCGGATGTCTGGAAAGGCAGTCATGTAAATGTGTCCATGGCTGTGACATCACAACCATGACAATTGAGTATGGCTGCTTAGTTTAAATGTACTGATCTGAACTGAGTGGTTTGTTTTGAAACTTTAATCATGTTTACATACACACCATTAAACCGTTCATGGTTGTGACATCACAACCACAATTAATTCAAAACAATGTTTATATACACAGTTTTCTGTGTTTTGGGCCTTTTAATATTAGTTTGCCTCTTACTCCCTAATGCAGCACTGAACAGTCTGCCACATCACTCGCTCACTGTAAATACTCTCACTGTAAATACTCACTGTAAATACTCACTGTAAATGCTCTCACTGTAAATGCTCTCACTGTAAATACTCACTGTACTCACTGTAAATACTCTCACTGTAAATGCTCTCACTGTAAATGCTCTCACTGTAAATACTCTCACTGTAAATGCTCTCACTGTAAAAACTCTCACTGTAAATACTCTCACTGTAAATACTCTCACTGTAAATGCTCTCACTGTAAATACTCACTGTAAATGCTCTCGCTGTAAATACTCTCACTGTAAATGCTCTCACTGTAAAAACTCTCACTGTAAATACTCTCACCGTAAAAACTCACTGTAAATGCTCTCTCTGTAAATACTCACTGTAAATACTCTCACTGTAAATACTCACTGTAAATGCTCTCACTGTAAATGCTCTCACTGTAATTACTCCAAAACTCCTTACCATTTCCAGGATGCGGGTCGGCGTGTATGAAGCCGGTATAAAATATCTGTTCTGCGAACGTTCTGATGAGTTTGTCTGCTGTCTGGAAGCAGCAGGAGCAGAAAGAGGAGCACGATTATATTTAACAGTAACAAACAGCATCGTTACTCCTCACCAAAGATTCCAATACTCACATCTTTTAAACTCAGGCCTTGCCTCTTTATCTCCTCCACATTGTTGATTTTGCAGCCTTCACAGTACTCTGCTGTGAGGACTCTCTACAGAGGGAAGAGAGCAGAGAGTCAGCCAAGTGTGTATATATATATACACATATACATACATACATACATACATATGTACACACACACACACACACACACACACACACACACACAGCTGTAGGAACAAAACCTCGTATCTCCAAAATGGTAACTTTACAAGAGAAAGAAAAAACATACTTTACTTTTAATGTAAGTCAACAGAACCAGATTTTGGGGCATTTCTTTTAGTCCACTCACCATAAAATTCACGCATAATTAATCTAAATTATGTCAAAAACTAAAAAACGACAAAAATGGAGATATGAGGTTTTGTTCCAACAGCAGCTTCTATATATATATACATACACATGTGCACACACACGCATATATATATATATATATATATATATATATACTTAAACCAGCTTTCTAAGTGTACATTTTAATGCACAGTTGCTGTTTTTATTTTTACATGTTGAATTTAATACATTAAGCAGAAAACATAAAAAACAAAATATGGCCTGTGCAAAACGTATGGCGCATTTTAGATTTCACATTCTTCCAATATGTTTAAGTAGATAAATATAAAATGTGCACTAAAATTAGCAGAAAAAATGTCATATTTAAGTGTGCTCTGTGGAGGAGGTTTTAACTACAAAACACAGAATTTTAAACAACAGGGGTGTTTAAATACTTCCATACGACTGACTGTATGTATAAATATTTTTACACTGTCCTTTATATTGTGTAAACATTCACAACATAACTGAGGGGTTTAATATTACTTAAACCAGCTTTGCCTGAACAGACATTTGAAGCTTGTTACAGACATTTACCTGGGATATTCTTTACTTCGTATGTTGTAGTTTTACTCAGAATCCTTAAGAAAAGCTCTGAATATCACTGGAGGAGGCTGCTGGCCTGTTAGCTGTCTGCCGAGATAATGAGCTTATATACACCTTTACATCATATACACACAATTTGTAACATCAAACATCTACTTCATATACGTGAGAATTGTAACTACAAACATATGAGCATGAGTGAGATCCTGCTGGTGTGGGTTTCCTCTCTTTCAGCGATGGTCACAAAAGCAATCTGAGTACTAACGGCTCCCCCTAGTGGAGAATCTGCTAAACAGAGCTTTATAATGACCTGTGGATATCCTATTTATCATTTAAATTGCAAACTAGTTACTAAGTTGACTCATCAAGAACATAAAAAGTAACTTTTTTTAATTAGTAATTGAATTTAATTGCGTGATTGTGAAAAACCTACAAACTTCAGACACCAAGCATGTCACGCTTGATAGACTGCATTTGGAATAAGGGGTGGATTGTAAACTAGATTTTTTGTCAAACGTTTTCTTGTTTTCTCAAGAACACTGAGCTAGTTGGGGTCTTAATCGTGACTGCAGAACTCAATTAAAGGAGATGTTCAAGCACTGTGTTCTCAGTGTGTACCTTGCTGGTCTGGTCCCAGAACACTTTGGGTACAACGATGAATTTAAAGTGCTTCAGTTCCTCGGCACATCTCTCAGAGTTCCTCCCCTCATTCTCAAAATCCAGCTCTTGCGCTAACGTCCCTTTCAGGTCCTGAGAGAAACAGAAAAACTGGTAAGATGCAAAGCTGCACTGTACGGTTTATATCGGCACTCTGAGAACCTCTGGCTCTGCGGTTACATCAGATCTGTCACAGAGTCAGATTAACAGCAGCTTTGTTTGTTCCCTAAAGAACAATGGCACTCTACACACTTAAAAATGAAGGTTCTTCAAGGGTTCTTTAGTAAAGAAAATGGTTCTATTTAGAACCATGAACACTCAAAGAACCCTTGCATGATTAAAAGTTTCTTTGCATACTCAAAGCGTTATTCAGACTGACGGAGAATGTGTTGTATGTAGTTCTATATAGCACCAAAAAAGGTTCTTCTATTGTTACAATGTCAAGCTTTATGTAACCCTTCAGGTGCTATATGGAACCCTTTTCAAATAAGTTCTATATAGAACCATCTACAGCACATTCTCCATCAGTCTAAAGAACCTTTAATCATGTAAAGGAACATGAAGGAACTGCTAACTTCGAATGTTCATGTTTCTATATAGAAACATTTTCTTTATCAAAGAACCTTGAATAATCATCTTTTTTTAAGTGTGTAGAGAAGTGTTCTTCACTCTGTAAATGCTTTGCACAGGTTACTGTTCTCCCTCATTTAATAATAATAATAATTATAATAATAATAATTAATAACACTTTATTAATAGAGAAAAGTTCATACAAATAGCAGTGAAATCAAGTAGTAAAGTTAAAAACAAAAACAAAGAAACAAATAAAAATAATACAAATTATTTAAAATAATTCAAAATAATTTAAAAATAAATAAAAAGAAAAAATAATTACAGTTAGAGAACAAAATTAAAAACATACATTTTAAAACATTCATTAAATTCTAAGAGGGGAAGAGGTCCACTGATTTATCCTAATTATCTGCATAATTTAATGGTTAAGATGTAAACAGAGTCGTTCAGAGTGGTTTGGTGTGAAACGCTCTGTTCTAGAGAAACTTACTGAGTCAGAACTGTTCACAGTGGTGGTGATAGGAACCAGACGTCCACCTCTAAAAGCTCCCTCACAGAAAGTTCCTACATGAAATGGTTATGAATTCACTGCCTGATGACTGAGACACTGTTTTATGATAGTTTTGAGAAGATTTTGGCCTAAAACTCCATTCGTGGTGGAGGGATACATAATATGCAGGGCGCTGTGAGGCAAAAATAGTCCCCAAAGAAAACTTATTATTTCAGATTTTCCACTATTTCCCATCATCAACATTCCATATAAACTCAGAAGACTCGTGTAGGTTCACTGGTGGTTCTGGATAGTAAATAAAATGTCTATATTTGTGTTGTAGTCATGGCGACCCCTGGTTCCCATCACCACCACTGTAAAGACATCTGAACCATTTCACACCAAACCGCTGAATCACTCTGTTTATATTCACACACTGAAATATGAAGCAATTATGAGATATTTTGAGAATTATTTATTACAAACTATTTATATGCATGATAATTAACTAATGGGTTAATCAGGTTCAAGCTTCTATTATATGATTTCACTATATGTGCATATTATACATGTTTATATATTTGAAAGAAGTGTAATGGGCTTAAATGAACTCTTGACGTGCTGCTGAATGTTTATTTGAAATAAATATATAAGTTAAAACATCTGATTATCAACCCAGCTAGTTTGATGGGCTTATAGAAGCTCAGTGCGCAAATAAACAGCATTTAAAAGAAGTCAGAGAAGCTGTCCGCTGTCAATTTAACATGTTAATATGTTAATACAGTATTACGCCTGTTATGTTTCAATGAGTAGTGAATGCTGCAGCAAACTGGAGCAAAGCTGGATCTGTCTGGGCTCCAGAAAATAGAATTTATTCTTTAGTTGCTCAGAAATAATACAATCCAAATCAATACATAAACCTGAAGCAGTAAGGAAGCTGCTCGTAGTTGTCTGTTCATTACACAATGCTGACCTATGCTAGTTTATCTCCAAACTGCCCGCAGTGAGAAAAGGGATCACTGATTACAGCCCAGCTTTACAGACCTGCCTGCCAAGTTCCAGTCCTTTAAAATTAAACAGAAATAACAGATCAGTAATGTATATTAATGATTCAATGCTTCAGACACACCTTTAGAACCCATCGGAAGCCAAAGCTGGGATGCATAAACTTGATTATGTCCAGCAGTACCTCTAGTGTTCTGATATCACCATCAAAACGGTCCCTGAGGTCGATATACTGCACCTGGACACAGTTCAAAAGTTAAAGTGGATTAGTACGTCATTCGGGGTTAAAGGTAAATCCAATACAAATACAGCACTGATAACTCCAGTCCCAGTGAACTACAATCTGATTTTACAGTTTTTCCCCTCTTACTGTTCTTTAGCTTTGCACTGGAGCTACAGGGCTAATGTAGCTAACAGATAACGATTACTGGCAAACCTGGTCCTGGAGAACCCCTGTCCTGCACATTTTAGGTTACTTCTTTCTATAATGCAGTGACCAACCACCATTAACACACATATTAGACCTAGACCTTCAGTTCAAGCTACAAATGTCCAAGACCCACCTCTATGATATGATAATGATAATTTCTGCTAAATTCTTTCTAGTACTATGTTACATCAATTCAAATTAACACTTTTTGTCTGTTCTAGATTAAAAACAAACATTTGAAGCTTGGAAAACACACAAACTATATGTTTAATCTTAAGCTTGTAAAAGACATTATCATATATCTGAGCTTGTATGTGTCAGTGTTAGTCTTTCAGTAAAGAGTCCTGCATAGAGCTGCTGCCACTGTTTAACATTCCTAACAACTAACCCAAACCTGCTTAGGCTACGGCTCGTGTTCACAGTCGGGGATGTATCTAGAACCTTTAGAAGAAGTTTCTTTCTAACTAAATTGGTCCCTGTCCATTGTAAATCAAAACAGGATTGATTGGTTCCTATGTCACTTCCTAATTATGAAGGAAAAATGGATAATTTTCAATTTGGCATTGCAAGACTCCCCCCCCCAACCCCCAATTTTCTCCCCAATTTAGTCGTATCTAATTCCATCCACTGGTTAAGACTCTCCCAGTCACATAATAACACCATCTGAATGTGTTCAGTGGAGAACGCTAATCGCCAGATCTGCTACGTCAGCTAACAGACGGCTGCGCTTGCTAGCATCGTGCTGAGTGATGGGGTAGACGGGGGGCCATCCTACCCACCCAGAGAGCGAGAACTATGCTCTCTTGGATTCCCGGCCACGGACGGCTGTAGCGTCACCAGAGATCGAACTCGTGATCTCCTGATAACAGAGTCAGCGCTTAGATGGTTGCGCCACTCGGGTCCAGGATTTAAACCCTTTTCAGTTTAAATACAACAAGCATGATGACTCTATTAAATAAAACAAAACAATTACAGACATGTCCATTTTAAGTTCTCTGAAATCAAGGAGGCTGTTATGGTTCCCCTCTGTTAAACAGTGCAGTGCAGCGTTACTACAGGAACAGGACTGGGGAACACGTAGCACTGTCTATTATTATTATTATTATTTTCTGTAAATATGGACAAATGTCAGTGCGGTAGAAACTTCCATTACTTGTTAGCTACATTAGCTGCGTAGCTCCAGTCTTGGCTGATCGTCTACATCAAATTCTTGGTCTTAAAAAAGTGAGGAAAATTTAACACACGTTTTAGTGTGATAAATTGGGGTTGATAACATTTACAAATACATCACATGCACAACATTAAACACACACTTTCACAGCCACAGGCGTCCCATCATGCAGCTCTGCTTTGTGGACTTGGGCTAAACTGGCGGCAGCGACAGGCTCGTAGTCAAACGTCTTAAACATCTTATCTGGAGTGGTGCCGAAGTCTTCTAGGAATAACGCGTCTACCTAGAACAGAGATCAGAGTCAAGGACAACAGGTGAACTGTCAATCAATACAACCGAGACCTCTAAGGGGCTAAAATCTGTGTAAAAATGAACAACTGAACTGCATTCATCTCAAACTGTCTTTAATTTGGAATGTTTAGAATGTTTTGTATTGTTAGACTGTTGTATTTGTGCTCATATTTTTGCGCAGACTGAGAAATACGAAAGAAATCAGAGTAAGAGTTCACATGCACTGAAAAATCTGATTACTGAGCTAAAATCCAGCTCTCTTTATCAGATTTCTTAATCAGATTTCTAGACCTTACTCCGATCTAAGACATCAGAGTGTGCTGTTTATATGGCCATTTAAATAATAAGATAACCGCAGAAATCCAATTGGGTCATTATGATCGGATCATTGAGTGCCTGTAAACACATTCGTTGTTAAGATCTCTGGGTAATAAATATAGGCGTGCCAATGAGTGCGTATACGTGCACTCAATAATCCGATCATTATCGGATTTCTGCAGGTATCCGATTATTCAAACAGTCATGTAAACACCATGCCCCGATCTAGAAATCCAATTAAGAAATCTGATAAAGAGGCTGGATTTTAGCTCAGTAATCAGATTTCTCAGTGCATGTGAACTCTTACTCTGATTTCAATCGGATTTCTCAGTCTGCGCGAGATCAGACGGTGGATGTTGCGAGACGCAGCAAAACACTGTGGAATTGGCGCTGAAACCAAACATGAAATAAAGGATTTAAATATTCTTCATCTTCTAGATGCTGTTTGTTCATATTTTCAGGCAAAGTAGTGCGATGTTTTTAAAAAAAGCTGCAGCATGAAGTTTGAGTTTTACGTTACGTTTACGTCGCGTCTTCTGTGAGTTTATTGGCTGGTTGCAAAGCAGAAATCTGATTACTGTCTGACTCATGGAAACTTGGAGTTTCCCCATTATCTGATTACTCAAGTGCATGAAAACGCGTTAATCAGACTCCTGACAAAATCTGATTTTCTGCAGTTATCGGATTATTGAGTGCATGTAAACGCACTCAATGTCGTCAAACCCCCTCACCCTGCGCTCCTCACCTCCTTGTATCTCCTGTTGAGGGCTCTGTCCTCCAGGACCTGCAGCGTGCAGATGTATTCTGGAGGCAGGAGGTGGTTGAAGGCGCAGAGGCCCTGTCCCAGTTTGATGTAAAGCCCTCCGTTCTGCACAGCTCCTTCCACCATGCCGCTCGCCGCCCGCTGGTGACACGCTGACACGGCAGCCGCGTACTCCGCACTGCTCTGGGGAAAATGACACATTACACACAGATTACATCATATAAACTAACGAGGAAACGATCGGGTTGACTCAGCAAAATTCAGATTTACAGAATTCACCCTCTTACCCCGACTGCAGCCGATCAGTTGCGACATGTTTGGTGTCTGAGGTTTGCTTCTTTAGTTCTAGCAGTGGAACTACAAGGCTAATGTAGCTAACAAGCAATAGAAGAAGCAGCGCATTGGCCCAAACCCTGTGGTGTTCAGTGTCTCTAATAGACTTGATTATGAGGTTTCTGACTCTGTATGACTCACTGTTATCTATAAACATGGACTCAAGTACTATTAGCATAGCTAAAAACTGTAGCAGCCATCTTAAGGCCAGAATTTTGTCTGCATTTAATTGCTAATCGGCTGTTTGACCTGAATTTGGTCTGTACTTTAGTTGCTAATTGGCTAATTGACCTTAATTTTGGTCTGTACTTTAGCTGCTAACTGGCTGTTTGACCTGAATTTGGTCTGTACTTTAGTTGCTAAATCGCTATTTGACCTGAATTTGGTCTGTACTTTAGTTGCTAATCGGCTGTTTGACCTGAATTTGGTCTGTACTTTAGTTGCTAATCGGCTGTTTGACCTGAATTTGGTCTGTACTTTAGCTGCTAATTGGCTGTTTGACCTGAATTTGGTCTGTACTTTAGCTGCTAACTGGCTGTTTGACCTGAATTTGGTCTGTACTTTAGTTGCTAAATCGCTATTTGACCTGAATTTGGTCTGTACTTTAGTTGCTAATCGGCTGTTTGACCTGAATTTGGTCTGTACTTTAGTTGCTAATCGGCTGTTTGACCTGAATTTGGTCTGTACTTTAGCTGCTAATCGGCTGTTTGACCTGAATTTGGTCTGTACTTTAGTTGCTAACTGGCTGTTTGACCTGAATTTGGTCTGTACTTTAGTTGCTAACTGGCTGTTTGACCTGAATTTGGTCTGTACTTTAGTTGCTAATCGGCTGTTTTACCTGAATTTGGTCTGTACTTTAGTTGCTAATCGGCTGTTTTACCTGAATTTTCTGTACTTTAGTTGCTAATCGGCTGTTTTACCTGAATTTGGTCTGTACTTTAGTTGCTAATCGGCTGTTTTACCTGAATTTGGTCTGTACTTTAGTTGCTAATCGGCTGTTTTACCTGAATTTGGTCTGTACTTTAGTTGCTAATCGGCTGTTTTACCTGAATTTGGTCTGTACTTTAGTTGCTAATCGGCTGTTTTACCTGAATTTGGTCTGTACTTTAGTTGCTAACTGGCTGTTTGACCTGAATTTGGTCTGTACTTTAGTTGCTAATCGGCTGTTTTACCTGAATTTGGTATGTACTTTAGTTGCTAATCGGCTGTTTTACCTGAATTTTCTGTACATTAGTTGCTAATTAGCTAAAAGGGGTAGAAATCTCCATCACTTGTTAGCTACATTAGCCTCACAGCTCCAGTGCTTAAACTAAAGAAGCAAACCTCAGACACACATGACTTGGCTAACTGATTCTTTCTGAGGTAAAGTGGGCACCTGTAAATTGGATTTCGCTGTAAGTATTTGAAACCTACTTCGTCCATCCCGCGCAGAACAATATTGGAGGTCCACCAGTAATCTACTGAAATCAGAAGTCCGACATATAACGACCTGGTGGCAGAAAAATAACTAAAATGAGGATTCTCACTGGATTACTGTAGACTGTGTGTAACAAACACATTTACTCTAAGATGTTCGCTCCAATTTGTTCATGCAATTTTTTCATAAACAAATGCTGACAGGAATTAGGATGCAAGTATGAACTGATACTAAACGTAATGTAGTGAATGAAGCTTTTGTTTTGCAGTATCATTAGCCGAACAGAATCAGAATAATTTATTATCCACTTATTAGCTATTTCCATATGCAATGAATTTGTGCTTAAATTTGTGAATAAAATAAAATAATAGCATACAGGGAGCTGTGAGGCAAAAATACCAAAATCAAACTTATTATTTCAGATTTTCCACCATTTTCCATCATCAACATTCCATATGAACTCAGAAGACTCGTGTAGGTTCACTGGTGGTTCTGGATAGTAAATAAAATGTCTATATTTGTGTTGTAGTCATGTCGACCCCGGTTCCTATCAACACCACTAAAGAAGAAATCTGAGTCTCTACAATCAACTATTTTACACCAAACAACTCGGAATGACTTTCCTTATTGACTGAATTATGCAGAAATTAAAAAAACAAATTTTTGGACTTTCTTACAATACAAATTATTATTTCACACACACACACACACACACACACACACACACACACACACATACATATATATATATATATATATATATATATATAACATACTGATTATAACATGTGCAGTCATGTGCTCCTCCTGGTGTGGGTCCAGTTTCTTCACATTAAATTACACACATAAAAGTGTCTCGCTTGCTCGAGTGAACAAGTTCCAAATCCTCACCCACATGCTCTACATGTTAAAATCACAAGGTGTGTTCCTCCATTGTGGCAGAGGTGCTCAAGTGTTCAGCTAGAGATGCCAGTGAAAAAACATGAAGAATTATATTCCATATGCTGAAAAATATCCTTAGACAGTATGGTACACTCTGGAAAACAGCAGCAGCAGTGACAGTTCACTGTACTGTAGCCTTATTAATGCTCCATAATAGTTTTGACAGTAAAAGGGAATACAATGTTATACATGTGCATATATATATATATACACACACACACACACACATAAATTTATTAAGCTAATTGAAAGTAAATCAGTCCTCGGTAGTTCTTTATCAGCTGTCTTTCCAAACATGGCAATTATCACTATTGTGATACATTGAAACACTGTGATAGACTTACTTGTTAATCATCGCCGACATCTGATTACATCACTCGACTGCAGGGGTCGCAACCCAAATGTTAAGAAGAGCCATTTTATAAAGTTTCAACAAAAATCAAACCACCTTGAAAGCCGCAACATTTTATGTCCATTTTACCGTAAATATGTCTCAGTATGTGCTACTGTGTTAGCATAGGCTAAAAAATGTAATATAAATGAAAACTCAGACTTACTTTGCTCTGCTTTAAGCTTTAGCTCAGCTACAGCCACTTTTCTCACATCTCCAGCAGGAAACTTTTCCTCAAAAGTAGAATAGTTTCTTGTATAATGTTAAATTTTTTATGAGACCAAAGTCACTCACAAGCTTCAAGTTCCCGTTCCACCTTAAATGGTGCCTGAGGCACCAGAATGTAAGTGCTGCACCATTTAAGGTGGAATGGGAAAATTCAAACAAGAAGCTGGCAAAAGAGAAGCTGACTTGATCTTTGTGACTTTTTAGTGTTTGTCAGTTTCTCGTTGCAGATTAAACGTATCAGGAAACCAGCTGGAGTGATTATAAACACAAATAAGTCCATTCGTCTCCAAATGATCAATGTTCGTCTTAAATCTCTCTCTTTGCCGTTTCGTTAGCTACTAGCTAGGCAAGATTGTTGTCTGTGTTGCTATGGTGACCAGCAGTCTGCGCTGATTTTCAGGGTTAAAGGGTGAATTAGCAGTTCTACATTAACTCCAGAGTTTAAGACCATTTATTGTTAAACTGTGTTGAACGATCAGCAGAGCTTTATTTTACTGTAAAGGAGGATTATTTTATTTTTACCTACTAATCTGATTCTGCTGTGGAGCCACAACAGGACAGTAAAAGCAGCTCCGGAGCCACACGTTGCTGACTTCTGCCGTACCGCACAGTCCTAATCACAGCCCTGGACTGGGTTTCTCCGGCTCTGCGTACGTCTTTTCTTAAGTTTGTACGTAAAGTCTTCACTAAGTCCTCACTTAACACCAGTTTAGTTTTAAACTACCCATTTACTAAATTCAGTTGCACCAAAAATCATTAAGTTAAGCCTTAACCAAAACCCACTGCGATGAAAACAAGAGGACAGCTTGCACTAACTTTTTGCATTCCATGGAAAAATATACAGTATATAAGAGAACGTTGTGTACAAGTTAACCTCTTATTCACCAGGGTATATTTTGGTTTGTCCAACTGAATTTAGATGACCAAATCATAAGGCAAATTATTCAGTAACTGCATGAAACAACTGTAAATTTGTATCTTATTTATTTATTTTTTGTAAAGGTTCCCCAGAAAAAATGAACAGAAAATGTGTTTTATGATACACATATTGCTATATGCTTACAATTTACTGCTGAAAACCAAAAATCTTCGATGCTCTTTGTATTATTTTATAAAAATAATTTTTACAGAGCAGATCACTGAAGAGACGCCATCTGTTTATAGATTATAGCCCAGATTTGTGGAAAAATGGGTCGACTTTCAGTAGAAAAAAACTCAGTATGTGCTACTGTGTTAGCATAGGCTAAAAAATGTAATATAAATGAAAACTCAGACTTACTTTGCTCTGCTTTAAGCTTTAGCTCAGCTACAGCCACTTTTCTCACATCTCCAGCAGGAAACTTTTCCTCAAAAATAGAATAGTTTCTTGTATAATGTTAAATTTTTTATGAGACCAAAGTCACTCACCAGCTTCAAGTTCCCGTTCCACCTTAAACAGTGCCAGAGGCACCAGAATGTAAGTGCTGCACCATTTAAGGTGGAACGGGAAAATTCAAACAAGAAGCTGGCGAAAGAGAAGCTGACTTGATCTTTGTGACTTTTTAGTGTTTGTCAGTTTCTTGTTGCAGATTAAACGTCCAGATTTGTGAAAAAATGGGTCGACTTTCAGCTTCTTTTATTTTAAGGGTTTAAACATTATTACATTACCCATCTATTTGATCTGAAAGAAGACAGTTACAGCTCTCATACGACACCCACCGTTTGAACATAGCTGATGAAATATGAATGTTATGAAGAATATGATGAAGTGTGTTTTGGAACCACCGGTGGTCCCAAGGAGTTGAAAAGGTTAATCTAAATAAAACCGAACACCCATTGTCTGTTTATTATTTAATATTTCCAACAGACAACCAAATACGCAACTTTTTAAACTATGGTTTCTACCAATCTGGACTGACAGATATAGACTATTTGGCAGCTCCTGTGTCTCACTAAACTGGAGCTGTGGATGACAGCATCATATACAGAGTTAAAACTAGAGCGATGATTAGAGCTGCAAGTAAAATCACAGCATATGGCATTTAGTTTTTAGCTTAGATAACCAAAAAATCATGTTTCCATTGATACTAAGCTAAACATTAAAACTAGTTTATGTAGTGCAACTTGTTTTGATTTAGTAATGCGTAAACCTGAACTTAGTAAACACTTCCATTATAACAAGTCTACGTCTGAACTTACGTACGGCTGGGGCAGCCGGCCCCTGCTGCGCTGTCTGTGAAGACAAACTGTTCTCCACGGTTCCAGCTGCAGTACCTGCTCCAGGCTCTGACTGATTTGGTTGGCTGTGGTGAAATTAAAGTGTAAGAGAGAAAACGTTCTTTACCTGCAGAAGCGCCCGACTCCCTCCACTAATATCCTCATCCTCCGCTGGTCTTTGGGATCAGAGACAGCGTACTGCACCCCCACCGCTAACGGCACGCCCACCGACACGCCAATCAGCAGCTTCCTCAGCGGCCTGCGACTCCTCGCGGTCCTGCAGGAACAAAAATGTGCATAGTGATTTAGGCAAGCAGTTAGCACCATGCTAAATGGCAGGGTATGAGCAGAGCGACAATAAGGGGATCTGGCTCCTTCCTATTTCCCTCGTTATATCAAAAAGCGAGCGAGACCTCCATGAATGGGATATGAATGGAGCTCAACGGCTAAAAATGAAAAGTTAAAATAGTTTCTAATCACCTTCCTTTAATTATAGAGAGTAGAAGGATGTATTTCACTAAAAAAGCAAAGAAAACTCACCTGTATGTTTCCTTTTTCTACAGCAAACGGGTTTTAGGCAGCAGGACACTAACATTACCGCTACTGAGTGCTGATTGGTTAGCATTACTGCTACTGAGTGCTGATCGGTTAACATTACTGCTACTGAACGCTGATTTGTTAGCATTACTGCTACTGAGCGCTGATTTGTTAGCATTACTGCTACTGAGTGCTGATTGGTTAACATTACTGCTACTGAACGCTGATTTGTTAGCATTACTGCTACTGAGCGCTGATTTGTTAGCATTACTGCTACTGAGTGCTGATTGGTTAACATAACTGCTACTGAGAGCTGATTGGTTAACATTACTGCTACTGAGCGCTGATTTGTTAGCATTACTGCTACTGAGCGCTGATTTGTTAGCATTACTGCTACTGAGTGCTGATTGGTTAGCATTACTGCTACTGAGTGCTGATTTATTAGCATAACTGCTACTGAGTGCTGATTGGTTAACATTACTGCTACTGAGTGCTAATTGATTGGCATCACTACTACTGAGTGCTGATTGGTTAGCATTACTGCTACTGAGTGCTGATTGGTCAGCATTACTGCTACTGAGTGCTCATTGGTTAACATTACTGCTACTGAGAGCTGACTGATTGGCATCACCACTACTGAGTGCTGACTGATTGGCACCATTACTACTGAGTGCTAATTAGCATTACTGCTACTGAGTGCTGATTGGTTGGTGAGCGGAGCAGCTCATTGGCTGTTCGTGCTCACTGACCTTATGAACGTAAATAAGCTGCTGTTATAAACTCCTTTAACTCGAGTTCAAAATCTCTTAAAAATGTAAAAGCGGTGTTAAGATGTTTTATGCTGCTCTGTGTTCAGGAATTTAATGTATTATTTTACATTAAAAATGTTTAAGCATTTATAAACTATGATTTTGCTCAAATGCTCCATCTTAAACCATTCACTTTGGACTCGCTTGCTAGCGCCCTCTAGAGTCTGAGAAACCCAGAAGATAGAGTGGTGATTCTCCTCTATAGACGTTCTCAGGTATAAGCTTCCTTTACCTGTTAGCTACATCAGCCTCACAGCTCCAGCGCTAAAACTAAAGAAGCAAACTTCAGATACAGAACATGCCGATCCCCCCCCCCACTAAAGGCCTACCTGTGTGAGCTGAAGGACCTGTGCAGCAGCAGTCGGGGGTTCATGGGACTCGAACACTTCTGGAGCAGCGCCAAGTGACGCCGGCACAGCCGTAACTGAAAACATACAGAGAGACCGCAGTTAGAAATTGTTTGCTTATTATTTTTTCAGCCCAATTAACTGATATACAGAATAAAGATTTATTCATATACTCAAACATTATCATACAAATGGACATGCATGCCTTATGTATTTTATGCATTTATTGTATATACTGTGTTGTTTATTTGTTTTTTTTATTTAAAAGCCTGCAAATTAAAAGGACTGCAAATTAGCTTTAGCTAGACGCCCTATATGCATTGCATGTGCTGCATTTTATGAAACAATGTTTGTCTTTTCCCTGTCAAATAAACAAAAAAGAATAAATAAATAATAAATACAAATATGTGATCAGTTTCATATCATGATTATTTTGAGAAAGTAAGGCATTACTTGACATAATAAGTCAGAAAACAGAAAAAATAAGTGATTATTTTGACAAGTTGTCCCCAGGTGTGTTCTCTGCTCATGAGATCAGATCTGGCCCAAGGAGACTAATGAATAGACGGTTGCAACACTTTTTATAAAGCAACAAAAAATCCACGTTTAATTGTGTGTAGTAATTACATGTAATCGGAAAAATGGGCACTGTGAAGCTGGTTTAACACGGTGAAACTTTGGTCGCTTGAAACCTTCAGAAAGCTAAACTGCGTGTGAGCTGTATCATGTAAAACGTCCTGCAACTCACCTGAAACCCAGCTGCAAAAGTTACACACGTGTCAACTTCATGAAACAAGTTTCAAGAGAAATCAAAACAGCACTAATGCTCCACGTGATCACGTCAAACACCACACTTTCAAGTGAGTGCGTTCACTGGATCAATGGACAAGAAAATAAAACAGAAGATGGTTATTGTGTGGTTGAATTGGGTCAGCCCCCCCCCATAAATTCTTATGTAAATTATTTAAATTACATCTTACGGATGACCTTATAGCAAGAACGAGGGGGTACATCAAAAATAAGAGATGCTAATTTGGATAACTAATGAGGTAACAGAATGTGTTGCATGAAACTTTGATTGTTTTTGAGTTGCTTTGTCTGGCTACCAAACTGCATGGAAATTATGTTGCAGGCAACTCACAACATGCAACTAGTTGCACAAAAGTTTCATTGTGTGAAGTCAGCTTTGGACCAGGGCTGCCCAAAGTGCGGCCTGCAGTTTGAGATCGCCTTTTAGGAAGCTACCCTAACCTCACCCCCCGTCCAATGAGCGAATAAACATAATTTTATACTATACTCCGAACAGTGTTAGTGTGTGTTGCGCTGGTCTGAGTGGATCAGACACATCAGTGCTGCTGGAGTTTTTAAACACCTCAGCGTCACTGCTGGACTGAGAATAGTCCACCAACCAAAAAACCAACACAAACTGTGCAGCAGCAGATGAGCTATCGTCTCTGACTTTACTTCTACAAGGTGGACTGACAAGGTAGGAGTGTCTAATAGAGTGGACAGTGAGTGGACACAGTGTTTAAAAACTCCAGCAGCACTGCTGTCTGATCCACTCGCACCAGTGCAACACACACTAACACACCACCACCACGTCAGTGTTACTGCAGTGCTGAGAATGATCCACCACCCAAATAGTACCTGCTCTGTGAGGGTCCATGGGGGTTCTGACCACTGAAGAACAGGGTAAAAGGGGGCTAACAAAGTATCAGAGAAACAGATGGACTACAGTCTGTAACTGTAGAACTACAAAGTGCACCTATATAGTAAGTGGAGCTGATAAAATGGACAATGAGCGCAGAAACAAGGAGGTGGGCATGATGTTATGCCTGATTGGTGTATTTAACTTATGAAATTCTTTTTTCTTCCTTCTAAAATTGTATTTTTTCAGTATTTTAGTAAGAAAACCATTAAAAAAAACTCTTTAAAGTATATCATTTTGTCTTTTTGGCCCTCGGCCCACCACAAACACTGCACTTTCAAGACCAAAAGAGTTTGGACACCCCTTCAGTAGACCAACCAGAACTAGTTCTGTGGCATATTTTTACTAAATACAGCAGCTGGACATGAAAAGGTTACTGATAATCTGATTAGCTCTTTTCAGACTATGAGGAAAGCGCTGCTCTCCTCCTCAGTCTCCTCAGAGTTTGCATCACTCTGTATGTTTGTGATGTCACTCAGAGGTTCAAGGGCATTGTGGGAAAACTAACAGGGCGGAAAGTTTCTTCGTGCACAAGAGAAACAATAACAGCGGCCGACCGGTACAAAAACAGCTCGTCCGGTAATCACGGGCTCGTGTTTTGACAAGGCCCCCCCGATGAGGTGGGGGTCGGGGGGGTGGTGTTCACTCCAAGGCCGCACAGAGTGGATAATTTGGACGGCATCAGCATCGAGAACAGAGCGTCTCGAATCAGCTTTAATCGCTCAGCAGCTCTCAGTGTCACGGCCTTCACTCAGCCTTCAACCTCCACCTGAGTGACGCCATCTGACCACTGACTCACCATCACCAGTAAACATTTATACAACTTATACGATAATAACGACGACAATAATAATAATAATAATAATAATAGATACATAATTATACATTAAAGGATCAGCACCGTCATAAATAACAGACTGTCTGTCTCTGAATGTTCCACATGGTTCTTTAGGGTTGTGTAATGCAGGTTTGACTAAAGTACTGAAAGTTCAGAAGATCAGAAGTGCTGAAGCAGCAGAAAACAGATCTTTACCAACTTTGTTTTTTCATGATTCTGTTGTTTTCATTGCTAGTACTACAGCATTTTTTTTAAATTAGTCATTATTTTATTACTATTTTAATTTTTTTTAATGTATTTAAAATTTATATTATTCTTATTCTTCTTCTTATTATTATTATTTTTACCGCAACAACTTTTTCCTAATTTTTCTTAATTTTTTCCCGCTTTTATATTCATGTACTTAAATGTACTTTTTTATCTCTGTCTTTTAACCCTCTGTGAGCTGCATTTATTTGCATAATGTGCTTTACAATAAGCCTCTTCTTCTTCTGCTTTTTTATATACATTATATATATGTATTTATATATATATACAGCAATATATATTTATACACATGTATATCTTTCTGAAGAAAACCTTGCATCTCCATTTTTGTCATAATTTGAAAATGCCTGTTGTTCTTTACATTGTGTGTATGATGAATGGACTAAAAGAAATGACCCAAAATGACCTGGGAAAAAAGTCTGGTTCCATTGACTTCCATTAAAAGTAAAGTAGGTTTTTTCCTTTTCCTGTAAAGTTACCATTTTGGAGATTCAAGGGTTTCTTCCGACAACAGTGATTTTATCTATCTATCTATCTATCTATCTATCTATATATATATATATAAAAAAGTCATTGATGTAATAATAATGATAATAATAATACATCATTAAATCTAAAAGTTATTTCTGTAATTGTGCTAATAATAATAAGGAGTATATTAAAAGTCAAAATAATATAGCAGCGCTCGACGCTGCTGCCTGTAACATTTCACATATCAGTCACTAAAACTGCGGTTCATTCCATCATAAACACAACATACAGTTGTATGCAAAAGTTTAAGCTCCCCTGGTCAAATTCCATACATTTGTTGAGTGTAACTAAGTGAACACGTCTTCTACAGAAACACACTTCTGCACATTTTAACACACTTTTATTTTTTCCGACATGTTGAATTCAGTAAATAAATAAATAAATAAATAATGAGAAATGGTGCAGTAAAATTAGCAGAAACGTGCCGGTGGAGGATGCGTTAACCTACTTCCCCTTAGAAAATCAACAAAAATATGCAGTTTGAACAGGGAGACGCTGAACACTCGCTCATCTCACCTCAGTTCAGTCTGAATCGCCCGATAAAGTCTTTCTTGCCAAACCTGCTTTTAGAACTGAAATGGAAATTAAAACTCAGTGAAAGACCTTTAAGATCTGCACGGCGCCCCTGAGGCGACACTGGGATTATTCTTTATTATACAACAGCCAGAAATGAACCCAACACCATTCGCCAAACTAAATGGGCTGTAAGATGCTTTACAGACTGGCTGGAACAAAACAACATTAATACTGATCTGGCAAAAACTGACCAAACTGAGCTGAACTTGATATTGTGGCAGTTTTATGGCTCAGTCTGATTTGGTCAGACTCTGAAGATCAGACTACACGTTTGGCGAATGGTGTTGGGTTCATTTCTGGCTGATTCCAGGTTGTTTAGCTGTTCTTCTGTCTCAGCTGCCGACTGAAAAGCTGCTCAGTGGTGATGACAGTTTGGGAGTTTAGTGTGAGGAGCTGGAGAACGAACTGCCGGCTGTGCAGCGAGTGGGCGGAGCTCGTTACTCTGACGTAGCAACAAGCTGCTCGTTAAGGAACTATAATTTGGTGAAGGAACTGCGAACATTAAAACATATTAAACGCCGCGTTCACGGCCCAGTTTATTAATTTATTACTGTATTTATTTAACTGTTGTATAAAAGCAATAGAACACTCGAGGAGTGTGTTATCGCCAATAACATCACGGCGGTGATGATCTACGGCGACCAAATCAAGGCTGTGATGGTATTTCACGATAACACACTCCTCTCGGGTTCCACTGCTTGAATAAGGCTTGGCCTCAGATTACTATATCAAGGCCACAGGTTAGTACAATGAGGTCACAAGTTGTGATTCTCATAAACTGTGGCCTCAGTATATTAATTTGTGGCCTCAGTATAGCAAACTGTAGCCTCAACATAGTAAACTGTGACCTCAACACAGTAATTTGAGGTCTCAACATAGTAAATTGTGACCTCTATATAGTATAATGTGGCATAAATAAGTCGTAGCCTCAACATAGTAAATTGTCAGAGGATCCACTGCTGGAGAACCTCAGTTCCTCTCACAGTCAGTGAGAAGATCCACTGCTGGAGAACCTCAGTTCCACAGACAGTTAGTGAGAGGATCCACTGCAGGAGAACCTCAGTTCTTCAGGCAGTTAGTGAGAGGATCCACTGCAGGAGAACCTAAGTTAAGATAGTCAGTCAGAGGAACGATGCTGGAGAACCTCAGTTCCTCAGACAGTCAGTGAGAGGATCCACTGCTGGAGAACCTCAGTTCCTCAGACAGTCAGTGAGAGGATCCACTGCTGGAGAACCTCAGTTCCTCAGACAGTCAGTGAGAGGATCCACTGCTGGAGAACCTCAGTGACCGGTCACTATGAAGCGGAGCTGCTGAATGAGAAAGTTCTGCAGATCTTCATCAGCTCCGCCGCTGCTGTGAGTCGGTTCTGCTGGAGGTTCTGCCGACTCGTGGCAGAGTTTAAACCCTCAGACAGCGGCGGGTTTACAGCTGCCGGTAAGCGCGACCCCGGCTTTGCTTCTCTAGCGGAGCGGCAGGAAGGTCGCAGTTCAGGGCAGTTAGCTTAGCTTATCTTAGCCAGCCAGACAAACCCGCCCGGTTAGCTGAGCTGAGTCAGTCCAAACCGACCGAGATTAACCGTTTAACCGGACAGAGTAAAGTCAGAGCCTCACCGTGCGGAACGGGTCTCCTGCCATCCTCCCCCGTCAGAGCGCTGAGCTGTTCCGAGCCGAAACGACCTCTCAGCGCCGCCTGGACTCGTTAGCTTCTCAGCGGCGCTGTGTCAAAAACCGCCTCCGAGCAGAAGCGCTTTCCGGCGGCGACATTCTCTGACGGAGCACCGAGACCGAGCAGCGTTCAAGCGCTCTAGAACTGGGAGGTTTCTCCCTGAGAGGCACTGTTAGTTCTACACAAGGAGACCAAGTTTTTATACAATAATGGCAATACAAGATATTTTTATTATATATATATATATATATATATATATATATATATATATATATATATATATATATATATAATAAAAATGTGACCTTAATGTAGTAATTTGTGGGCTCAATATAGTAAATTGCGGATTAATATATTTTGTGGCCACACCTTAGTAAAAATAATCACCATCAACAAAAATAATAACCACAAATCACCTCAGGCACTGCAGAGGCTCTGTAGATCTGACAGACAGGGCATTAAACGGTTTTTCTGAACCTCAGACAGTCAGTCAGAGGATCCACTGCGGGAGAACCTCAGTTCCTCAGGCAGTCAGTCAGAGGATCCACTGCGGGAGAACCTCAGTTCAGACAATCCGTTTTTTCTTACTCTTCGCCCATTTTGTGTTCTTTTTTTTAAAAGTTGGTACATAATATTTATATACACTTTTGAAAAGAGGGTTCTTCAAGGGTTCTTTGGTAAAGACAATGGTTCTGTTTAGAATGTTCTGGATGGTTCTTTTTGCATGGTGAAATGGTTCTTCAGACTGATGGAGAATGTGTTGTATGTGGTTCTGTATATCACCAAAAAGGGTTCTGCTACTGTTACAATGTGAAGCTTGTAGAAGAAGAACCCTTTTCAGTGCTACACAGAGCCATTTTCAAAAAGGTTTTATATAGAACCGTATACAGCAAATAATATGGTTTTATATATATATATATATATATATATATATATATATATATATATATATATATATAACAAATGTGAAACTCTAAAACTCCTTTCAAACATTTAATCTCTAATAACTTCCACTCTGCAACTGTTTTAGAAGATTTAGTTTTATGTTTTTATTAGTTTTTTTTAACTTGTTTTCTTTGTTGATTTTTTATTTTTATTATTATTGGAGTCATTTAGTTGATATTTTTATCGTATTATTATTGTTGTTGTTGTTCTTTCTATCTTTGTATTGTTTTCTATTTTATCTTTTTTCTTATTCTACCTAATAGCTTTATTTGATTGTTTTGATTTGTTAGTTTTATTTGTCTTAAAGTTTCCTAAAGTTTATTTGTGTTCTGTACTGTTTTATTACTTTTTTGATAGCATTCATTTTCACTGTTATACTTTTAATATCATAATTTATATTTGCTCTTTTCAGTCCGTTGTTTGTGTATAACTCTTGGCCACATTTTAAATGAGGATCACCCTCAAAATGTACTCTTTATTTGTTTAAATACAGTTTGATTGATTGATCATTAACTGATTGTAACAAACGTTAAAAATTCCAGGAGAACTTGAACGCGGCTCTGTTGCTTATATTGGATTTGGTTTTGGCGGCCTCTAGCGGACAAACGAGAGACAGCAGCTGTCGAGCAAAGAGAGCATCGATAACAGCGTGGAAGCTTGTTTTTTACATCAAAAATAACTTTTTATTGCCAAGAGGAGCCCAAAACCCTCAATTTACAGAGAAATACTGATAAATAATCGTATAAAAAGAGCCAGTTTGGACAAACCTGATGGAATAAGTGTTTTTACTTTGATATAAAGGCTCATGTTTACATGCTACAGTGCTTTTTAATACAAATTATTCCACCTGTCTGATCCTCCACTGATTATCATGCTACTAGGAAGGCACTTTTAGTGCAGTTAGGATGGTCCATCTGTGCATCAGCGATAGGTTTGCTATTTTGGGGTAGATTGTATCTTGTTAAATGATTTTTGTGTTGCACAGCGGTGGACAAAATAATGGAAACACCAGAATAAACCCTGGCTGGTGTTAACTGCACTGTTCTGTATAAGCCAGTTAAAGTTGCTATGAAACTACTTTACTTTTCCGGCACTTTACACACTTTAAACAGTACCAGAATTCTCAAAACCTGTTGCTGCTTCTCTGATTTAACGCTCCTGCAGTTCAGTCTGACTGTCCGGCCTTTTTGACCGTTGGCAGCTTTTGTCATTAACTTAATTAAGCAGCTGAAGTCCTTTATCATGTGGTGTTTCTGTTATTCTGTCCGTATCCTGCAAATTAACAACTTTGGTTATACTATCGTTGCATTATATACATTATTAAAAGGGAAATTTGACTTATTTTTCAAAAATTCTACATCATTCAGTTATTGATTCAGAGTGGTTTGGTGTGAAATGGTTTGGATTTCTTTACAGTGGTAGTGATAGGAACTAGGGGTCGCCATGACTACAACACAGATATAGACATTTTATTTACTATCCAGAACCACCAGTGAACCTACACGAGTCTTCTGAGCTTATATGGAATGTTGATGATGGAAAATAGTGGAAAATCTGAAATAATAAGTTTTCTTTGGGGACTATTTTGCCTCACAACGCCCTGCATATCATGTATTCCTCCACCACGAATGGATTTGAAGGCCGAAATCTTCTCAAAAGTATCGTAAAACAGTGTCTCAGTCATCAGACAGTGAATTCATAACCATTTCATGTAGTAACTTTCTGTGAGGGAGCTTTTAGAGGTGGACGTCTGGTTCCTATCACAGTTAACGGGCAGATCTAGCAGGGCAGAAATTTCACTGACTTGAGGCAGAGGTGGCATCCTGTGACGGTGCCACGCTTCAAGTCACTGAGCTCTTCAGTGCGACCCTCTACTGCCAGTGTTCGTCTATGGAGACTTACACCCGAACTTAATAATCAGGAGGGGTGTCCACATACTTTTGGCCATATTGTGGCTGCATTATGATTTAATCTGTTGTGCATGAAGTCTTTTTGCACCCTTTGCATTTTGCTGACACCTGTCCATACAGGACATACACTGACTGTAAACATAGTTAACTGCACAACTATGTGATTCATTATGTTAATTACATTTGTATAATACAGCAAAATGAACGTGATTACTCTACTCCTCAGGGTTCAATAAAAATACAACATCACAGAAACATTTTGTAAAAAGTCTTTATTATTTAAAGAATATAAATCTACAAAGTGAGTATTGAATAATCACTCATAAAACTGTTGTATAAAACAAAATTGCTGTATTACAAATTGAATAGATAATGCTGTATAAAAGGCTTTACATGCACTAATGACATTCAGAGCACCTACTTCACTGTGGAAATCAATAACACTCCCCACCTGCGCGCTGACCGCCGGACTCCACCGGCGCTACAGACGCCAGGACACATCGTTTCCATAACACAAAACGCACAGGAGTAATATACGCACTGCTAACATGACGCATACAGATTCTCCAAAACATAGAAAAGTAACCTGCATACAAAATAACAACAAAACACAAGATTGTTCATGTTTACAAACATATGATACAATAAAAGCAATTACAATGAAAGTAAGTATGAGTGATATTTGGGAGATTACAGATTGCACTTCTGTTTTAATGGCTGCTGGATTATCTCCTCAACACGAACCTCGTACAGCACCAGATGAACGAACACCAGCGCCGGGTCACATAGAACAGCTTAAGAAATGTTTACTTCAGAAAACCCTTAAAGAAAAGCGCCGACTGTCTCCTGTAAAAGTGTAAACACTCCTGCTAAATTACATGTATTGTTGATTTTCTAAGTGGAAAAATAAGTTAAGATGTCCTCCACAGAGAACACTCACATTTTTCTGCAGATTTTAGGCACAATTTCTATTTGCTGACACGTTTTGTTTTATTTTCCCCCAGTATATTAAATTCAGTAAATAAACAGTAACTGTGTATTATAATGTGCAGCAGTGTGTCTCTGTAGAGGATGTGTGACTTATTTACACTCAGAAAAAAATCCAACAAATATGGAATTTGATGAGGGGTGCACAAACTTTTGCACGTGACTGTATATCCCATTTTCTGTGTATTTAATATAAAGTTTGTATAGTTTTACACAGCAAATTCATTTTCATATTTTTTTCAACCACTCCTTATCTTTTATAATTAAACAGGCTTTTTTTGTTACTGTGCCTTTAAGACTGATATATGTAAATGAGCTCTGTTCTCATTGGCTATCCTGTACTATTCCTCTTCCAAAAAAAAACAAAAAAAAAAAACAAACAATACAAAACCAGCCAGGCTGAAATACTGCTCACAGCTTCAGTGTGAATGGGCGGGGCTAAACCGCCGTAGGTTGAACAGGTATAAACGCATTTGCTTTTGTGACATCACAAAAACAACGGATTCAGAACGGGCTGTTTTTGAAGTTTAGCTTCCATATATGGACTTTAGGGACTGAGGAGAGAAGGACAGAGTTTAAAACGTTGATAATGTTTACATATTAAATTCCTCAGCGAGAAACACTAAGTTTTCCATGATATGGGCCCTTTAAAGGTGACGGATTCGCACAAGAAAACTGTTTTAACACTACAGTCTGGTCTGGCAAACTCTTAAAATCGACCAAAAAAGGACGTCCACGCTCTGATTTTCCACAGAATGAACGTCAGAGCAATGATGGCGACTTCTACACTTAGAAATTAAACAATTAAAATGAAAATATTACACAATTTGTGTTTTGTCTTGTTAACTGGACAGAGCTTAGCTGCAGGTATTAGCACAAAAGCGTTGGATTCAGAACAAGCTGTTTTTGAAGTTTAGCTTCCATATATGGACTTTATGGACTGAGGAGAGAACGACAGAGTTTAAAACGTTGATAATGTTTACATATTACATGAATTCCTCAGCGAGAAACACTAAGTTTTCCATGATATGGGCCCTTTAAAGGTGACTGATTCGCACAAGAAAACTGTTTTAGCTGCTTTTAGCAGCTAACGCTACAGTTTGGTCTTGGCAAACTCTTAAAATCGACTAGAAAAGGACGTCCACACTGATTTTCTGATGATGGCGACTTCTACACTTAGAAATTAAACAATTAAAATGAAAATATTACACAATGTGTGTGTTTAATCTTGATAACGGGACAGAGCTTAGCTGCAGGTATTAGCACAAAAGCGTTAGCTTGCTAGCTAACCATCTCCACAGCAACAGTGGAACTTCCATTCAAAACAGTCGATAATCTGAGAAAATTACAGCACAAAAACATTCAGGATTACAGGGGCCGCATTACAGAAACATCCCAACTCTGAAATCTGATCTGTTTAGTCACAGTTAGGACTGAATTCAGGAGAGTAGCTGTTCCAGAATAACAGTTCCTAACTTCATAATCTCATCATGAACTCCAGATAAGAAAATAGCATCACACAAACATCCTAACTAGACTAAACCTCCTAAATCCTGTCCTAACTTTAGGATGAACCCCAACAGGGTCCTCACTTCTGTTTAAGGTCCGTTTCTATGGTTTTTAGGCAGCTGAGTCAGCAGCATAGTTCACTACCAGCATAATGAGCTCCATTTATTTCTACTGTAAAACGCTGCTTTCACTGTGAGATGATTTTCTTTTCTAACTCTGCGTTTTAAAGATCTCAGACGCTGCAGACTCGATCTCCACCGCCCCTCTGATCACCTTCGTGTGTTAATGTTGATGATGAAATATTACAGTGATGGTGGTGAATAATGAGGAGACGGAGCTGAACGTGTGTCTGAGACTGAACGGGGCTTCTGTATTATGAATTTGTGAAAAATTTTATCAGATCTTAACTTAGAACTAAAGATAATACGTTTCTGTATTACGGCCCCTGTTAAAGATCTGAGATGCAGGGAATCCTTTAGGGATCATCTTAAGTGATAACTTAAGGTGGTTTATACAACCAGGCGCAGACGTTAGTGACCGTACACAACTTTATACTGTACATGAATATATTTGGAATGATTTTCAACAATCTGACAGATTAAAATGTTATTTTTTTTGCCTGCAAATCTATTTAGGTCCATTTTTCGAGGCCCAGCTCAGAGAAAGTTCACATTTTACCTCCATTTGTTTTGACACTGAGCATGTGGCTAACATTGTTAGCATTAGCCCACTGAAAATGAAGCTACAACTGCAGCTTTGCTGAATGAATAAAGGCTTGAGCCGAACTCAGGAAAGTCCATATCTGCACTCATATCTTACAATATGAATTTCTGCAAACTCTGAGACCATCTATGCCAATATTATCATGCCAGGGAAGTTTATTTGAGCGCTCAGAATGCTTAGCATGCTAACTAGCTACACTTTTCTGCCAACTAAAGGCAGATAAGTTAGCATTTAGTTCCAGAAATGATTTAAGTTTTATTCTTTTGCACAAACCGACTAATATCCTGGACTTCCATGGCTTTAGAAAGTATATTTATGCTAATCTTTGCTATTTTACACTTATTTTACAGCTTCTCTCCTCATCAAAAGAGCAAAATGTAGTTATCAGCTCCACTTAGCTGAACTAAAATGTGATTCACCTTGAAATTTGTTGGCTAATTGCTGAAGTTTTTATGTTTACATTGAGCTAGATTTATTATAACAGTCTCAAATACTGTACACTTCTAAAAAAAAGAGGGTTCTTCAAGGGTTTTTCAGCAAAGGGAGTGGTTTCTGTCTCATTGCATGGTGAAATGGTTCTTCGGATTGAAGGAGAATGTGTTGTATATGGCTCTACATAGCACCAAAATGGGTTCTTCTACTGTTACAAGCTTGACATCACAGCAGAATCCTTTTTGGTGCTATATAGAACCATATACAACACATTCTCCACCAATCTGAAGAAACTTTTCACCATGTAAAGAACCAAAAGTTCTAAACTGCACCAAAAAGGGTTCTGCTATTGTTACGAGGTCAAGCCTGTGACAATACAAGAACCCTTTAATCATGCAAAGGGTTCTTTGAGTGTTCATGGTTCTATATATAACCATTTTCTTTACTGAAGAACCCTTGAAGGATCGCTTTTTTTTGAGAGTGCAGATCTCAGGAATGTTATAAGCTGTATTATTATCTAATGCTTTTATTTTTTTTCTCTTTCTATATAAAACTCATTTTTCCAAATAGAACTATTCACTTCACTGAAGAACCCTTGAAGAATCATCTTTATAAATAGTGTAGTTTCCAACACTCTGAGGTAAATCAACACTTCTGCACAGTTTTCTTTCTATTCTGGTTCCTTAATACAGATAAAATCACCACTCATTCTGGAAAAAATGTCAATAAAATGTATTGTGACCTTCGCACAAAATATAAAAAAGCTCTTCTTTAGCGCAGGTAACTGACACTCAAAAAAAAGTGTAAACATTGAGCAGAAATTGAACATTCGATACCCAGGCAGGGCGAATAACAGAAAAGCCAGACTGCATATGTAAAAGAATTAAATACAGCAATCAGATTAAAAAAAAAAAGGATTGCATTCAAATACTATAAAAAGGTTCTACATAGGAAAAGAAAAATATGTAAACGAGAGAAAATGAAATGAGATGATGCTGGTAGCTAAAAGGCTAAAAGGCTTTCAGTTGATGGCAATATATTCATAAACATCAATATATAAGCTTTAAATGGAAAATACTGAGAATCTTACTGAAATTGCATAATCGTTTATGTTGTACTGACTGAAATCTGCATGAAAAATCACAATCTGCAATAGCATTTCCAGCTCGGAGCCCACAAACCGAAAGAGCTTTCAGCTTTATCAGCAAGTTTGAAAACATCCATCAGATCTGGCTCGTAGTCATTAAGTGAGAACACAGCTAAGGGTGGGCAATATGGTGAAAATATAACATCATGATACACAATGTGTATCACGATATTGAATTTATTGGTTTAATACGATGCACCAGTAGTGCCACAGGCTCGTAAAAGCTATGAGAATAATGATATTTTTCTTTATTTTGCTTGAACTACATACATTTCAAGAAATAGCTCACCAAAAAATGTACTTTCCTTGGTTTCCCCATTTGCCCTAAATGTAATCAACCAGCCAAGACATGTTTGGTGTCTGAAGTTTGCTTTGCTGAAGATATGAGGCAACTGTAGCCCACAAGTATTTAAAAGTCTATTATGGCTGTCCCGATTATTGATTAAAGTCAATTACTCAAAAAATTAATCGGCTTAGTGAATAGTCCGCAATTTGAATGGTAAGCAGGGTATCCACAGGTTTTAAGCCATGTTTGGCAGTCTAGAGATTCTCCACAAGAGGGAGCTTTTAGCACTTAAGTCACTTTTGAGTGTGTCACTGAAAGAGACGAAACCTGCTCCAGAAGGAGGTCACTACATAACGATGCACAATCAATGCAAAATCAATACAAGCTATATGTATATGAAGTAAAAAGGTATACTTTTACTTTTTTCTCCCCGCAGTAAAGCTGTAAAAGTAAAATTCTGTAATCTTTGAAAAAAATGCTCTGCACTGTACATTATTGTTCAGCTGAACCCAATTTTATTTTTTGCTAACTTAATTAACCACCAAAATAATTGCTAAGTTATTTGATTACTCATAAAATTGATAGTGACAGCCCCAAGGTCTATGTTACCCTAAATATCTTTGGGTGACACAGACTTCTATTACGTTAGCCTCATAAGCCACGTTTACATGCAGTTTAATAATCTGTTAATAATCCGACTAATAGCTCAATCGGAACAGAACACATCCATGTACACACCTCAATCGGAATAGTCCGATTGAGGCCATTCGGAATACAGTTTCTATCTGACTGATCGAGGTGGGTAATCCTGTAAATAATCCGTTAAATAGAAGAATAATATCCGTGTAAACGCCTGTATCTGATTACATTCCCTATCGGAAAGTTTAAGTCCGTTCTGATCATGTTCGTCACGTCATAGTGAAAGTTTATACCGTTCAACATGGCGGAGCAGAAACTGGTCTGCAGAGGAGACGAAGTTTATGCTCTGATCTTTAAAAGACGGCGGTGGGACGGACGTCCAGCTTATGTGTCTCAGAACACGACGTCTTCCTCTCGGCCTTATTTAATAAGGACATGTGAAGGACGTTTTCCTGAGTCTGACATCATTTTAAAGCAATTAAAAACACAAGCGCTGCTCACTGCTGCTCATCTCACTCTGACTGGACTCACGTGATGCTGGTTTTCATGGTAACGTCTACACAAAGCGGTTCTCTATGCATGCACATAATTTTGGATCTGATCACTTGTAGTGAGCATGTAAACGGAGATTGTTGAGTAGAGTGAGAATAAACACCTCAGTCTTAATCTAAAAACCTTTGCATGTAATCATAGCCACAGCTCCAGTGCCACAACTAAAAGAGGAAAATTCAGACACTACACACGCCTGGCTGACTGACCACATTTGGGCAAAGGTGCAAACTGGGGGGTTGAAATTTTTCACTGAACTATCCCTTTAAACAGGACATGACGTATTGTGATAAAGATTATTCTTTCATGATTAAAACTCACGAAACAGACGAAATCTCAGACAGCTGCACCGCATGGGAGCCCCTGATTAACCGTATGATCCATGCAGTTGTTCAGTTAAGTACTGACCACACACATCATACCAATAGAAAAGACTATTGTGATGAAATGTATCACAATAACGATTAAATGTCATATTGCCCACCCCTACAACACATCAGAATGTCTGCAGATACAACGTAAAGGCAGTGCTTTGGTGAGCGAAGCTAATACAGGCAAAAATGTGAAGAAAAGCATCAATACACAGAAGATATGAACAGAGTAGAAACGCTCAAGCTTTTGAAATGACATTGCCTGAAGGGAACTGCTAAAACCTTCCAGCTTCACGAGAATAAAAACATAGCTGGCCGCAGAACACAGAGTACAGGCTTCCTTCTCAATCAGGAGGATTATGTGAGTGGAGTTCAGTGGAACTGGCAGGAAATCTGTAAATCTGCATAGCGCTGAGTGATCAGAACGACAGCAGAGCCACACCTCAGATATAAACGATCCCAGATGCTGAAAGGCTTAAACACGAGACGAGAGCATCTCTCACAGCTGTGTGGGGGAACAAGCCAAGGAAACTCAAACCAGAGTGTGATCTGTAACTCTTACCCTCCTCCTATTACGTAAAAAAAACGTGCACATGGATAAAGCATGTGCGTACGATACATTCAGATCAGTGGTGAGGTCAATACTGCACGATAATATGTAATACTGATGCAGGATTTATAAAGCAGCACTGCGTTCACTGGAAAAAGAGAGCACTGATTCAAACGTGTACATAATTTCCACATGAATAAAGTATATTACACAGACGTAATTACTGCCAAAAAGACAGGCTTTTTATCAATAATAGTAACAATTACGACAGAAGCTTCAAACAAGTGAAAGCTGTAGACTGTTTTTGAGTTAATTGGGTTTATATAGCACCAAATAAGGTTAATGGGCTGTTTATGATGTTGTTTGGTTTATGTTTATTGTTTAGTTGTTTGTGGTTGCTGTGCTATTCCAGGTGGTTGCAATGATGTTGCTAGTTGGTTTCTGTGGTTTTCTGGGTGGTTGTTAGCTTGTTACGGTTCTGCAGGTGGTTGCTAGGGAGTTGCTAGGCAGTTGCTATAGTGTTGCTAGCTGGTTTCTGTGGTTTTGAGGGGTATTTTAGGTGGCTTCTAGGGTGTTAGCTTGTTGCTAAGTGGCTGCTGTGGTTCTGCAGGTGGTTGCTAGGCAGAGGCTATGGTGTTGCTAGTTTGTTTCTGTGGTTTTCTGGGTGGTTGTTAGCTAAGTGGTTTCTAAGTGGGTTCTGCAGGCGGTTGCTATTGTACCTCAGGTTGTAGCTAGGGTGTTGCTAGGCAGTTGCTATGGTGTTGCTAGTAGGTTTCTGTGGTTTTCTGGGTGGTTGTTAGCTTGTTGCTAAGTGGTTGCTATGGTTCTGCAGGTGGTTGCTATGGTACCTCAAGTGTTGCTAGGCAGTTGCTATTCAGTATGATATTCCATGTTATTGCCCGAGTTTTGCTTGGTGGTTGCTATGGTATTCTAGGTGCTATGGTCTTGCTATACAGTTGCTAAGGTATTTTAAGTGATTTATAGGTTGTTGGTCAGCAGCTGCTAATGTATCCATGGTGGTTGCTAGGGTGTCACTTGGTGATCTCTATAGTGTTGAGGTGTTGCTATTATTATTATTATTAATATTATTAACTGCAATTTTAATACTTCTTACCAACAGCAAAAACAATAATTTTTATTTTTACACATATTTTACTAATGTGGATCCAATGTACACATTTGCATCAAGTAAATTCAATGCACTTTTCTCAGCGCTGCTTTGAGCTCTAAGGTTTTCTATGTGTTAAATGCTTCACTGGTTTCCTTCACAATTACTTCATTAACTTCTTGAAAAAAAATCTCTGACCAAACACAGGAAATCTGACCTTTTGGTCACTGTTGAATATTTAGAATCCAATGTCATTAACGATTATGAATTGTTTGTATATAAAAACCCAGATTGTTGTTAATGAGATTTGGTGAATTGTCTCTCACCACATTACGATGTCCTTCATATTCTACTCACAGCCCGCGCCGCTGTTCGCTCTTCAGCATGAGCAGGGCAGTGTGGTGGTGTTGGACCCACCAAGCTGCCCTAAGGCCATTATCAGAATGTCCTTCTTTTCCTTGTAGAATCGAAGCTCGCGTCCGGCCAGCCTGGCCTCCTCCAGCTCGCGCTCGGTGGCCGCCAGCTCTCTGCTGATCGTTCCGGAAACGCTGTGCTCTCTGCTCACCCAGTCCGCCGCCATCTGCGTCCGCATGTCATCGTCCAGCGCTCGGTGGGAGTAATGGGCCAGCACCTCCTTCACAGAGGAAAAAATAAAACATAAGAGCTGCTGGATCAGTGAGACTGGCCACTTTATCAGAAACCCCTCCTTTGCTGGTGTACAGTTAGAGACTGTAGACCATCTGTTTATGCACAGTTTGTTAGCCAGCCTTCAAAGTGCATGGAGATGAAATGGCTGATGAGTGTAGATACAAGGTAGGTGGAGCAAATAAAAGTGTGTGTGTGTGTGTGTAGAACATTGAATTTGACCTGGCGAGAGCACTGCCTCTCTCTCATGGCTTTAAGACTTCCATTCCAGTGCAGCAGCTGGAAAACAGTCATCAGCTCCTGAGAAAAAAGCATCATTTACACAGTTAATATTGTTATTATACAGTTTTTGAAGTTACTGTATAATGTTACCATAGTTACTAACAGTATATAATAGTTATTATAGGTACTATAGTCACAACTGTAGTGTATTAAAATTGTGTATTAATAACTAGAGTTAATTTATAATAGCACCTATAGTTACTTCATAATACTAGCTATTATTGTTACTGTATAATAGTAACTATACTATATAATCGTTACTGTATGACAGCACCTACAGTTATTGTCTAATAATTAATAGTTACTGTATAACAGCAGCTGCAGTTACTAAGTAATAGTTACTATAGTTACAGCACAATAGTTAATACAGTTGTTTTATACAGTAATACTGTATTATAGTTATTGTATAATAGTAATTATATAATTGTAACTACAGTTTTTGTATAACAGTAATTATAGTTTTTGTATAATAGTTGCTATATTTACTGTACAATAGTTGCTATAGATGCTATAAAATAAATACTATAGCTACTGTATAACAATACTATAGTTACAATATACGTTACTGTGGTTACTGTATATATTGTAAAAAGAGTTAATCTTTAAAAGTAGTTATAGTTACTGTAATTACTACAATATTGTATATTAATAGTTTCTGTATAGTAGTTGATACTGTGTAACAGTTACTATTTAATAATTACTAAACTTATTGTATTACCGTTATCATTACTGTATAATAATAAATACAGTGCTACAGAGCAGATTTAGGACCTATAAATGTGGATATTTGTTTAAATGAGCTCAGAGGAATAAAGGTTTTTATTGACTGACAGTAAATACTGTACACTGGAAACACACTTTCAGTTGTGTGTTTGGAAGCCGAGATCAGATGGAGACTTTGTAGTGATACTGCAGTGTCAGATCCTCAAACCTCTTACCTGGAACTCCAGCATGGATTTGCCTTTGTTGGACTCCAGCATGAAGCGAAAAGCCCCAATCCCTGTATTAGGGTTATCTGCTTCTTCTCTGTTTCCCTGCAGGAGACAAACACAGACTCAGCATTGCTCTTATACTGCAGGTCTTTCTGAATGCGCACTGTAATGTGCTGAAATTATATAATGATATTTTCAACGTGGGCTGGAGGTTAGGGAACCAGCCCTGTGACCGGAACGTCGCCGGTTCAATCCCCGTGACTGAAGTGCCCTTGAACAAGACACCTAACCCCCAACTGCTCCCCGGGCGCTGTGGATAGGGCTGCCCACCGCTCCGGGCAAGTGTGCTCACTGCCCCCTAGTGTGTGTGTTCACTAGTGCGTATGTGGTGTTTCACTACACAGACGGGTTAAAATGCGGAGGTGAAATTTCCCCATTGTGGGACTAATAAGGGTCACTTAATAATAATAATAATAATAAATTAAAGATAAATGATGCATGTTCACATTCTGGCATGAATATTGTCGGATTTTATTACAACGCCGTTTCCAAAAAAGGGACACTGTATAAATAATAACAAAACATTTTTTGGAAACGGGCCTGTATTCTGTAGAGTCAAACCAAGTGAATTATGGCCAGATCTTCTATCTTTATGATAAGAAAGCACACATTAAATAACAGATTTTGAGCAGAACACTCAGCTGAACTGACATCTAACAGTTTAATTTAAACAAATAAACAACGTAGCGTAGTCTGCTGACGGGGAAAACATGAGGAATTTGATAGAACGCTTTCACAGACAGTCATTTTGGCTGCATATTGAAAACAGTAAGATTAGATATGAAAGACAAATGCAAAAACAAACAAAGTTGATATTATTCCGTATAAAGGACAGCAGCTCACATTGAAGGAGGCCAGCGCTTCACACACGCTCTTCTCGATGAACTCGTCTGTGATGCGGCGGGATGGATGCTCGTTGAAGACGGAGTTCATCAGCGCTATTTTGGCTGCGCTCCGTCGCGCTTCGGCTTTCGTTGGACAAAACTGGTGAGATCAGATAAAATGATGGAGGAAATCACTTTAAGACGCATTGCTATAACACATATCGACATACAGACTCTTCTGGCTGTTCTGGGTTCCCAGAAACCTCGAAATTGGTCCACATTTCTACTCTACTCCAACTCCCAGCACACCTGAAGCAGGTCCTCAGTGTTCTTAATGGCTTGGTCCAGGTGTGTCAGGATCTGGGACTGAGCAAAAATATGGACCAACCTGTGTGTCTCTGAGAACTTGGTTGGAATATATTTTTTGGGGGGTTTGATCTCCATCTGCAATCTGTCAGTCAGTCCATGAGGTAACAGTGCTAGCATTCAACCTCCAGGAGAGCTGATTAAACTCAGGATAAACACTTTCCTTAACAAAGTACACATTGTTGGATTAACAGTGAAACATTGAAAATTGTCAAAGAAACCAGAGAACAAAGTGCAGCACCCTAAGGAAATAAAACAGATGATTAAAAGGAAGTAAAAAGTACATAAAAGCAAAATAAAAAAAGTAAAGTGTTATTATAATTAGCTTATTAAAGGTGCAATGCTAAAAACGAAGTGCAGAAAGAATAAAGTATTAGAGCTCAATACGTTTTCATTTTGGTTCAGCACAATGAAAAACCTAAAAATCAAAGTTAAATCAGGAGGATCTTCTTTTTGAACTATCTAATAAACCATCTTCTGTTATTACAAAGAGAAATGTTAATCGCTGTTGTTTCACAGCACCTTCATTCATCCACCCACAGAAGACAAAACACCAAGAATTTAAATCATTTCAGGATTAGGACTGAGCCCTCAATCGGTTCTCAATACCCAAACTCAGCTCCAAGCACAATTAGCATTAGACTGGCTTTACACACTGAAACTTTCATGCATGCTCTCAACTAGTTGCATATTGTGAGGTGTATGCAACATAATTTCTATGCAACTTGAGCATCTATCTAATAAACTACGTTCTGTTTTATTTTCTTGGTAATTAATTCAAGAAAAACAATTACTTAGAGTGATGTCATTCAACATAATCACATGATGCATTATCTGCTTTTTGATTGGTTGTTTCATGAAGTTGAGGTGCTTGCAACTGTTGCGGCTGAGTTTCAAGCAAGTTGCAGGGTGCCTCTGAAATTTAGTTTCGTTTAAATTTCAACAACTAAATGCCGAGTGAAGCCAGCATTACAAATTTACCTGAAAGCTCCCGAAGCAGCTTCCTCCAGGCAGACTGACGTAGCAGACGTACGGAGGGTTGTTGGACGGAACCATCTCGTACACCACCAGAGCTCCATTCTTCAGGTCAGCACCACGAGACTGCTTCATCTGCCAGAACTCCTGCAGGGCCTCCACCACGTTCACTGAGACAGAACAGGAGCACAGGCTAAGATTTTACTGCTACACACCAATATTGGTTACAGTGACAGTTACAGCTGTTTGAAATACTGATACAGTGAATAACATCTGTACGACTGATTCGCCCCTTCATCTCATCCAAGCGTCTCTCATTTACCATCTTTCATGGTCAGCATGAGAGATGGTAAATCAGAGACTCTTAAAAAGATGGTTCTTCAAGGGTTCTTGAGTAAAAACAATGGTTCTATACAGAGCCATGAACACTCAAGGAACTATTTGCATGATTAAATGGTTCTTTGCATGGTGAAATAGGGTTCTTCACCCTTTTTGGTGCTATAGAGAACCATATATATTTTGAACCAAATTGGAATGAAGACTGATGACTGTAATCATGTTGTTGCTAATTGTTGATTATGCTGGTCAGGTCTGATTGGTCCTGCTGGCTGATTGTGAACACTGGTGCTCAAGTGCTGCTGCGTTCAGTGCTGTGAGTAACCGAACGTCTATTTTTCGTGATGCATCATCAAACTGCATTGTTAGTCTTCAGTTGTGGTTTAAGTTTTCCAGCTTTCTGAAACAGGGAACCCCCGGCTCCACCCCTGCACCCCCACCCCCCGCAGAGTGCTATGTACTTGCCCCAGCACACCTGCTTAGTTAACGATCCTCATCTGAGGGCTTACCTGAGATCAGACCGTTTTCTACCTGTTCTAATACAAGCTGAATCAGTGATTCCAGCTCCAGCTCTATTAGTTCCACCTGAACTTTGTGTTTCAGTCTCACCAGCGAAGTCTCTCTGTAGCTCAGTCAGGTGTGTCAGAGCCCTCAGAGCATGACAGCCAACACCTGTACAGAGCAGACAGACTGCAACACAGGTGTGACATCCAGCTGCTTCAGGTGGACCTCCACCAATTTCTCAAAATTCCTCCAGAATTCAGTGGTTGAGATGTAAACAAAGTGAAATGGTTCAAGTGTCTTTACAGTGGTGGTGATAGGAACCAGGGGTCGAACACACATACAGACATTTGTCTCTTAGTCTGCCTGTCTGTCTCTCTCTCTGCCTACCACATACATTCTTTCTGTCAGCCTGTCTCTCAGTCCACTTGTCTATCTCTCCATCTGCCTGCCTGTCTCTCAGTTTACCTGTCAATCACGCAGTCATAATCAGAAAAAAATTAAAAATAAAATAAAAATATAGGATGTGCCATAGCTTTTGCACAGGTCACATTATATATATATATATATATACACACACACACACACATATATATATATATATATATATACATAAGAATAAAATAGGAATTGTGCACTAAAATTTGCATAAATTATTAACAACATAGATTTTGACCAGGGGTGCACAAACTTTTGCAAACAACTGTATCTGCCTGGCTATAACTACACTGGTTACTCAAGGGTTCTTTAGTATAGGGAGTGGTTCTATTTAGAACAATAAGTTGCATGCTTAAATGGTTCTCTGCATGGTGAAATCGTTCTTCAGACTGATGGAGAACGTGCTGTTTATGGTTCTGTTGTAACAACAGCAGAACCCTTTTCGGTGCTATATAGAACCATATACAAAACATATGCAAAAGGTTCTTTCAGTGTTCATGGTTCTATACAGAACCACTGTCTACTGAAGAACCATCTTTTTTGGGTTTCTAGATAAAGGGGGTCAGTGTGATCTCCGGCTGCAGCAGTGCTCAGTGTCTCTGGGTCTGGGGGTCTCAGGGTCTCGTACCTCTGCCGTATCCTTGAGTGTGTTTGGCGAAGCTCCGGACCACCGCGTCCACGGCCTCCCTCAGCACGGCCGGGTTGGTAGTGTTGGCCGGGTTGCACAGCCCGAACCCCAGCCCCGCCATGTCCATGGAGCCCAGGCCCGCAGCCCCGAGGCTGGAAAGCGGCGGCAGCGGGGGCGGAGGCCCAGAGCACCCGGGCAGAGGGCCCGGCGGAGCCTGGGGGGACATGCGGGAGCCCGGGGAGACTCCAGGCCGGAGGGAGGCGCGCAGGGTCCCGCTAACCCCGGGCTGGAGGCGCTGATGGCGGAGAGACTCCATTGTGTTGGGGCGGAGGGGTGAAGCAGCCTGGAGCTCAGAGAGTAAAGGGGCAGAGCGCCTCGTCTACGTGTCGCTTTGTTTAAAAAATCCGGGGTAAATAAAGTCGCTGCTGCTCCGTTTCTGCTGGATGAGGCATGTAGGCTGGATTTCCTGTGTTTCAGGAAAAGTCGTTTAGGGATAAGCGTGGCCGCGTCCCAAATCGACTCGTTGCGCCCTACGAAGTGAGCTACACTGATTAGCTGAAGTCAGCTGCCTATTCGGCACCTTCTTGTCCGAATTTTCCCGTTCCACCTTAAATGGTGCATCCTGGCGCTTCATGTTTATGGTTTGTGTGATGGAAACATCATGAAGTGCTGTGCAAAAGTCTTCGCACATCTGAGAAAATGATGTAAACATTAGAATAAATACAAATAAACAAATAAACAACCCACTGTGATTTAATGTGTGGGAGTTAGCTTAACCATTTCTAAAGCTCTCCTGGAGGAACCCCAGTATTTACAGCGGCCATTTGTAGCTTATCTAATCAGTCTTTCATTACATTAAATCAGGTGATGGAATTTAATCCATGCAGGCGCTGGAGTTCACCAAGAAGCTGGCTTTACTGAAAACAACAGAATGTTTTGACTATTTTTAAGTGTTTTTATGTTTATTTGTATTAATTCTAATGTTGTCATTGTTATTATTCGTATTTATTCTAATGTTATCGTGTTTTTATTACTGAGATTAATAGTTTCAAACCGTTTTCATGACTTCTGCACTAGACAAAAATATAGGTTACTCCATAAATGTAAATTTAACTCGCACAGAAGTGTGATATCTCACTGTAACCAGCCCTGTTTTCATAGAATTGGTGCTAAATTTGATAAAGTCAAAAAGATTTCTGATGATCAGTGTCAGGCAATTACTTCTTTTTTCCCACCTTTCTCATAGTGCCCAGTCTTCTATCGTGCATGCACAGCCTGTAGTTGATCTTTGAGTTAATTTCCTAAAGGGGAATTCCACTGATTTAGCAAAATTTAACAATAGCGAGTTGGAAGCCAGAGAATGGGTGTCAGACGCTAGAGGGCGCTCACTAGCAAGTCTAAAATGGATGGGTTTATAAGGAGCATTTGAGCAAAATCACACTTTGTAAACGTTTAAACATTTTTATACAGAAGAATACATTAATTTACTGAACGCAGAACAGCGTAAAACATTTTAACACCGCTGTTATATTTTTGGGCACTTTTAAACTCCAGTTATAGGACTTTATAATGGAGCCTCATGTACGTTCATGACCCCCAACAGCTTCGCTCAGCCAATGAAATACATCCTTCTACTTTCCAAAATTAAAGGAATATCGTGGACAAGTGGTCAGGAATTATTGTAACTTTTTATTAGTATCCGTTTAGCTCTATTCACCCCCATTCATTTAGGACTATCTCTCTGGCGCCCTCTGGCGTTTAGCTGTCATGTTTTTGAATTGGACACCATAGATATCCATATCTAGATGCTGCGTTGTCTGTTGTTCTCTATCTGAGGCGATACGTCTGCGCGTCCGCCATGTTGGAGCGGTCAATATCTGCTGGTGAACAGATTCACTCGTATTGAGAGACGAAGAGTCTCAGGATTAAATCAGCCACAACTTCCTTATTACTCAACCGATTTTCACCAAATCTGATTTGTTATAATCTTTAGACACAGATTAATCCAGGCTGCACGGGCTATTACTTTAATAACTGATCGTACTAATTGGCCGTCCGGACCAGCAGGAAAGCATTCAGTCTGCACCTGATGTTAAAAACTGAGTTTAGCGCGAGAAACACAATCAGACACATCAGCAAATCCATCATTGTGTGAATCACTTCTAATCTTAATACACATAAAAATAAAATAAACCCCCCAAAACACAGTAAGAAGGACGAAGCTGAAGTTGGCTTCCTATTCGCCAGGTTCTCCTTAGTTTTCCCATTCCACCTTAAATGGTGCAGTTCTGGTGCCTGAAGCTGCAACATTTAAGGTGGAACGGGAACATTCAAACAAGAAGCTGGCTGATGCACTATTTCAAGTGGAATAGGAAAATTCGAACAAGAAACTGGCAAACAAGAAGCTAAATTCAGCTTTGTGTACGAAGATGCTAACGTTAATCTATTATGAATATCTACATGGGTTAAGGAAGCTATAATTTACCGAGCTGCAAAGCTTTAACCATCTCTGTAAATAAATAACAACTACATAAAGTTAGGATTCCCTGAATAGACTATTAAATGAAATAACTTTAATATAAAACCAGAAGAAACATCACATCACAAATCACATCAACAGACTCTCTGTGCCTCATTAACCACACGGCCATATCTACACATAAACATCACACAACATGAGTGTGGATCACTGCGTTCCCTCCGTTATATAATCCTGTCCCACTTTCTGAGAGCAATATTCTTGAAATAGTGTAATTTTGGACAGTATCTTTCTTAAACTGCCGCTCTGTAATGGTACTGAACGCAGTCCAGCAGCGATGTTGACCGCCCTAAAATGGCGGCGCCGTTGACGTGCCTGACTGGACCCAATGCGGCATCTAGGTATGTATATCCATGGTGGCCACGCTCCCCTGAAACTGACTCACCTTTAGCCTCGTACGTAACCGAGGGTCCTCACATCTTCTGCTGTGTCCCAGTGTAGGAACTGTCATAGCCTGCATCAAAAATCACAAACAACAGTACAAACTAAATTAATGAGCGCACTATTAATGTTGGTGTACTATATTTGACCTATCTAACATGGTAGCATGTGGTTTGGGACGCAGCCACTAGTGCACTTCTGTTTTTATGCTGAAATCTGTAATAAGCCGTCAGCCCTGTAAACAGATACGTCACTGCTAGTTTGTTTATGTCATGCAGCACCACACCAGCATAAATCAGCTTAGACCAGTATGGAACTCATGCTGTACTGGTCTGTGCTGGTCTTTTCAGCAGGAAAGTTAACAAAGCAAATTTAGAGACTTTTTCAGCTATAATGATAAGATAACTAGACGAATTCACCCTCTTACCCCGAGTCAACCAAGACATGTTTCGTGTCTGAAGTTTGCTTCTTCAGTTTTAGCACTCGAGCTATGATGCCAATGTAGTTAACAAGCAATGGAAGTAGCAGCACATTGGCCTCAAACCATGTGTCATTCAGTATCTGACAGATCTGATTCTGTGGTTTCTGACACTGTATGACTCACTGTTATTCATAAACATGGACTACAGCACATTAACTGAAGTAGCCGCCATATTAAGGCCTGAAGTTTGCCTGCATTTAGTTGTTAATTGGTTAATTGGCTATCTGGTCTGTACTGTAGGTGCTAATTGGCTAAGTGGCTTGAATTTTGTCTGTACTTCAGTCAATAATTGGGCTAAATTTAGCATCTAATTAGTTGCTAATTGGCTAATTTGCTATTTGGTCTGAATTTGGGCTGCACTTTTAGTTACTAATTGGCTATTTGGTCTGTACTGTAGGTGCTAATTGGCTATTTGGTCTGTACTGTAGATGCTAATTTGCTATTTAGTTTGTACTCTAGGTGCTAGTTGGCTATTTGGTCTGTACGGTAGGCGCTAATTTGCTATTTGGTCTGTACTGTAGGTGCTAATTTGCTTTTTGCTCTATACTTTAGGTGCTAATCAGCTAATTGGCTTGAATTTTGTCTGTACCAAAGTCACTAATTGGCCTAAATTTTGCCTGTACTTTAGTTGCTAATTGGCTAATTAGCTGTTTGGCCTGAATTTGGTCTGTACTTTTGTTGCTAATTAGCTATTTGGCCTGAAGTTTTTTGGTAGTTGCTAACTGGCAAATTGGTCTGAATTTTGTCTGTACTTTAGTTGCTGATTGGCCTAAATTTTATATATATTTTAGTTGCTAATTAACTACTTGGCCTGAATTTTTTTGTGTACTTTAGTTGCTAATTAGCTAAAATGGGGGAAAAATTCCCATCACTTATTAGCTACATTAGCCTCACAGCTCCAGTGGTAAAACTAAAGAAGCAAACTTCAGACACCAAATTTGTTGTTGCTAATTTATTATTTTTGGGGTACAGCGGGGAAACTGTATTTGAAAGTGGGGAACTGTAGTATTTGAAAGTGGGGAACTGTAGTATTTGAAACCTACTTCATCCATCCCTGTAAATCCTGTTACATTAATTTTGCTGAACTTCTCTTTCATTTGTATTACTGCTCTAGACCAATCACTGTTCTAGACCAATCACTGCTCTAGGCCAATCACTGTTCTAGATCAATCACTGCTCTAGACCAATCACTGCTCTTGACTCATCTTTGCTTCTGGCTCAGCCTGCCAGACTCACTCTTCCACTTTACTCTGACCAAATTACACTGGCACACCCACATTCAACCTGGAGGAGCTGGTCAGCTCGAGAAAAACAAGAACAGCAGCAGAAGAACCTTCATTCTCTTCATTCACATCAACAGATACAGATACAAGCTCATTCCACAGGAGGTAGTCATTCAGACTGAGGTAGGTACCTGTGATCAGCTTATATATGGTACATATTACTAAACAACTGGCTGAGCAAACTGACAAACAGTTGAAATTAAACAGACAAAACTAACAAAGTTGCAGTTCAAACTGTGTTGTGATTTTCCGTTCCACCTTAAATGGTGCAGCAGTTCCATTCAGGCGCATTAGGTGCTAATGTGACTGCTGTACCTTTTAAGGTGGAACGGAAAATTCGAATAAGAAGCTAACTTTAACTTCATGTTTATGGATTGTGGGATGAAAACATCATGAAGTGCTGTGCAAAAGTCTTCGCACATCTGAGAAAATGATGTAAACATTAGAATAAATACAAATAAACAAATAAACAACCCACTGTGATTTAATGTGTGGGAGTTAGCTTAACCATTTCTAAAGCTCTCCTGGAGGAACCCCAGTATTTACTGTGGCCATTTGTAGCTTATCTAATCAGTCTTTCATTACATTAAATCAGGTGATGGAATTTAACTAATCCATGCAAGCACTGGAGTTCACCAAGAATCTGGCTTTACTGAAAACAACAGAATATTCTGACTTATTTTTATCTTTATTCATATTAATTCTAATGTTGTCATTGTTATTATTTGGATTTATGCTAATATTATCATGTTTTAATGCTGAGATTAATAGTTTCAAACTGTTTTCAAATCTTCTGCACTAGACAAAAATATAGATTTCTCCATAAGCTCACACAAAAGTGTCACAATCTCACTGTAACCAGCCCTGTTTTAATAAAATTGGTGCTAATTGAGTCTTTGAGATGTAAACAGAGTGATTCAGGTTTGGTGTGAAATGGTTCAGGTGTCTTTACAGTGGTGGTGATAGGAACCAGGGGTCGCCATGACTACAACACAAATATAGACATTTTATTTACTATCCAGAACCACCAGTGAACCTACACGAGTCTTCTGAGTTTATATGGAATGTTGATGATGGGAAAATAGTGGAAAATCTGCTAAAAATAAGTTTTCTTTGGGGACTATTTTGCTTCAACAAGTATCCCTCCACCATGAATGGAGTTTAAGGCCAAAATCTTCTCAAAACTATCATAAAACAGTGTCTCAGTCATCAGGCAGTGAATTCATAACCATTTCATGTAGTAACTTTCTGTGAGGGAGCTTTTAGAGGTGGACGTCTGGTTCCTATCACCACCACTGTGAACAATTCTGACTGTAAGTTTCTCTAGAACGGAGCGTTTCACACCAAACCACTCTGAACGACTCTGTTTACATTTTAACTGCTAAATTATGCTCATATTTAGAAAAATGAGTTGAATTCCACTTTAACATTTGTACGCAGTGTTTTAAGGACTGTGAGACACATGTTAAGGTCGTCTGAGCAGCTGACTGATTAGAATGATGTCGAACAGGTCTGGCTGGATGAGGAGAGCGAGGGAGAGAGATTTACTGTGCAACCTTTTTGATGCAAAAAGAGCAGAGAAAGCTTTGTGTCTGAAAGAAAAGAAGATATTGTTAGAAAAGAAAATGAACTGAATCTGTTTATTTGAAAAGAACCGATGTTTTTACCACATTTGCAGTGCTGTTTCATAATCTGACATGATTGACAGTTGCGTGGTGGCTGTTGAAACCATCTCCACCCACACAGAGGTGTAGTCTACATGATTTCTGTCTTGTCTGGCACACTTGTGTTTCTGCGGTTCTTCATGTGCACATGCCCGTGAGGATCTGGTCAGTGAGAACCACTTTATTCAGTCAGTCTGCCTGCTTCAGTACTGGTTTTAAAGGGGGTCTATTATGTTTTCCTGGTTTTTCCCTTCTCTTTAGTGTGTTATGTGGCTTTTTGTGCATGTAAACGTTCTGCAGAGTCCCAAAGCTCAGCGTTCCCTCCAGAGGGAGAAACTCTCTCCCACAGAACCCACTTTTCTCAGCTGCCTGAAACGCCTCGTTGGGATTCCAGCCCTTTTCCTTTGTTACAAGATGACATCATCTCGTAACACAGTCCTTACTGCCCGCCTGCCGGCAAGCTCGGCACACCCTCGCACAGCGCCCAACGGCTACTGGAGGAGGAAGAGTGTGTTCAGTGCTGTAGCGTGTGGAGACGCTGACCGGACTTTCAGGATCCACTCTGGATCAAACTGATCTGGCAGAACCGGCGCCGCTGGAGAAACAGCGAGAGTTTACAGCTGCTCAGGAGAGAAGGGTCTGTCTGCAGACTGCAGGACAGGGGCGGAAAGTGGAGGGGCGGAACCACTCTGGAGGCTGACTGATCAGAACAGAGTGGACGAGCTGACCAATGAGAGCACACTGGGCTCATCGGGAGGCGGGGCTTAAAGACAGCAGCCCTAACAGAGCGTTTCAGACAGAGGGTGAATGGAGATAAAATTAATGTGTTTTTGGAACATTGAAGCTGTAAATCGGTCCCCAAAAATAAAATTATGAACTTATTATGAGCATAACTGGTCATTTTTTAACATGCCCTCCTCCAGCTGGGTCCTGCCATTCCCCCGATGGTGTCTTAAGGGCCGGCCCATGACTGTATGGCCTCAAGTGAAGGGTGTTAGGTGGGCTCTCTGAGGGGCGACGGACCGAGTGAACCCCAGTGCAGACCTCAGCAGCAGAAATGTCTGCAGTCTGACTGCATTTCCTGTTTCATTTTTTGTTTCATTGCTTTGTTTTACGCTCACAGGAAATTCCAAATGTACAAAGTGATACAGAAAACAATAAACCTTTTTTTTCTTTATCTTCTAAATGTTTTTTTATGATACATGAAGTGTGACAGTATTTTTTTTCTGACATCTGATCCGTTAGAACAAAGTAGTGCCGTATTTCAGAACTGCTATCAAAAACTATGAGTCCAGTTACTGTTCAGCATTTCACACATTGTGCTGCACTGAATCCAATTAAAAGGCCCAATTAAGCTCTTTTTGTAATTAAACATGCTGTTGGTCAGTGTTTTTAGATGCTGTCGATATTAAGGATATACTCAGGAAAGCTTATTGCGACATGTTCATGTGATTCATCACAATAATGATAAATATGGTCATATTTCCCAGCTGTACTAACAGCCAAATCCTGGCTTTGCATCACTTCAGATGTCACTTTGTGTGAATGTTTATCTCCAATGCATATAAATCAAATCAGCATCTCTGACGTTCGGATGAAACGTTTTCACTGGATGTATGTATTCGGTATGTTCTACACTCTTAAAAAAGAGGGTTCTTTAGTCAAGAGAATGGTTCTATGTAGAACCATGAGTTCTATATAGAACCATTTCAGGCTTAAATGTTTCAGTGCAGGTTGAGGTGGTTCTTCAGATTGTTTGAGAATATGCTGTATATGGTTCTAAACAGAATCTTTTTAAAAATGGGTCTGTATAGCACCAAAAAGTGTTCCGCTATTGGTTCTTCTTTAGTAAAGGGAATGGTTATATTTAGAACCATTAGTTCTATATAGAATCATTTCAGGCTTAAATGTTTCAGTGCAGGTTGAGGTGGTTCTTCAGAATGATGGAGAATATGTTGTAGTGGTTTTATATAGCACCAAAAAAGGGTTCTGCTATTGGTTCTTCAAGGGTTCTTTAGTAAAGGGAATGGTTATATTTAGAACCTTGAGTTATATATAGAACGATTTTAGGCTTAAATGGTTCTCTGCATGGTGAGGTCGTTCTTCAGATTGATGGAGAATATGTTCTATATGGTTCTACATAGAATAATTTTGTAAATGGCTCTATATAGCACCAAAAAGGGTTCTGCTATTGTTTCTTTAAGGGTTATTTAGTAAAGGGAATGGTTATATTTAGAACCATGAGTTCTATATAGAACCATTTCAGGCTTAAATGGTTCTCTACATGGTGAGACGGTTCTTCAGATTGGAGGATATGTTGTATATGGTTCTATATATAGAACCTTTTTGTAAATGGGTCTACATAGCACCAAAAAGCATTCTTCTATTGGTTCTTCAAGAGTTCTTTAGTAAAGGGAATGCTTCTTTTTAGAACCATTAGGGTCTTTTTTGAGAATGCCAGGCTTAAATGGTTCTCTGCATGGTGAGATGGTTCTTCAGATTGATGGAGAATATGTTATATATGGTTCTATATAGAATCTTTTTTGTAAATGGCTTTATATAGCACCAAAAAGGGATCTGTTATTGGTTCTTCAAGGGTTCTTTAGTAAAGGGAATGGTTATATTTAGAGCCATGAGTCCTATATAGAACCATTTCAAGCTCAAATGGTTCTCTGCATGGTGAAATGGTTCTTCAGATTGATGGAGGATATGTTGTATATGGTTCTATATAGAACCTTTTTGTAAATGGGTCTACATAGCACCAAAAAGCGTTCTTCTATTGGTTCTTCAAGACTTCTTTAGTAAAGGGAATGGTTATATTTAGAACCATGAGTCCTATATAGAACCATTTCAGGCTTAAAAGGTTCTCTGCATGGTGAGATGGTTCTTCAGCAGGATGGAGAGGTCTTGCTGACTGTAGGCTGGGTGTTTAAGCTGAATAGCTGACGTCACTGAAACCTGCAGTGTTAAAAGGTTATAAATACACTCATATCATGGTTCAGTTCATCTCTATAAAGATTCTTTCATGTGTTCTACACGGTGGAACAGTGAAAGGAACGAGAGGAATTCGGCAGTAGGACGTGACTCACCTGCGCTCACGTGAATCCTAACGTATTCATTCTCCGCTGTCAGTGTCCATTAGAGCAGTGTATCTCAGCCCTGGTCCTGGAGGCCCATTAACACTGATCTGGCTTTAACACACTCACCTTAACTCAGTAATGGACTGTTAATGGGCTGACCGGTTGGATCAGCTGTGGGCAGTGGGCCTCCAGGACCAGGGCTGAGAAACACTGCATTAGACCAGAGATTTTATTTTAAACCATATTGGACGTAACAGTCATTCTCACCAAGCTGCGTCAAAGCATGTCCATTAATATTTATCATAATCATCACGCAGATAAACAATATTCATTTAATTTAGTGGACCAATCGGAGTACAGAACATGTTGTATATGGTTCTATATGGAACCTTTTTGAAAATGGTTCCATATAACACCAAAAAGCGTTTTGCTGCTGGTTCTTCAAGGGTTCTTTAGTAAAGGGAATGGTTATATATATAGAACCATGAGTTCTATATAGAACCATTTCAGGCTTAAATGCTTCAGTGCATGGTGAGATGGTTCTTCAGATTGTTGGAGGTTATGTTGTAGTGGTTCTATGTAGCACTAAAAAGTGTTCCGCTAAGGGTTCTTTATTAAAGGGACTTTTGTACACTTTTTGTACGGCGGCACAAACTTTTGTACACTTTTTGTACGACGGCGCAAACTTTTGTACACTTTTTGTACAGCAGCGCAAACTTTTGTACACTTTTTGTACGGCAGCACAAACTTTTGTACACTTTTTGTACGGCGGCTCAAACTTTTGTACACTTTTTGTACCGTGGCTCAAACTTTTGTACACTTTTTGTACGACGGCGCAAACTTTTGTACACTTTTTGTACGACGGCGCAAACTTTTGTACACTTTTAGTACCGTGGCTCAAACTTTTGTACACTTTTTGTACCGTGGCGCAAACTTTTGTACACTTTTTGTACCACTGTCTGTCCATGTTGCTATAAAGCATTTCATTTTGTCCCCAACCATGTGTATCCCCTATGATTTATATTCCTCATAGACACAAATCATGTGCCCAGTCACAAACTCCATGGGGAGGAGTTTCGGGTTGCACTAGGAGGAATTTTGGTTATACTGGGAAGGGATTTGGCTGTACTGGGAGGGGTTTGGGTTGTCCAATGTGCCTTCGAGAGGCTCAAATGCGTCTCAGTGCACCTCTGAGGTGGTTTGAGTGATCACATTTGTACCAGTTTTTATGTGGCTTGGCCTCATCCAGATCCTGGTACTCACGACTCATGAATTGACCAGGTGTAAACAGGATCTCTGACTCTGAATGTGGTTCATTCAGTGATCCATTCATAATCTGATCACAGTGCATTCTGGGGCTGTTTACACCAGATTGTTCATGCGATCAAGCGAGTGTGATCTAATCACCAAAAACCCATGTCAATGCACGGTACTGTATGTACTGTAGCCCACACTGACCGTCATTATCGCTCATAGCTCAGATCACTGTCCATCCTACTACATGATGAGCATCTAGTCAGCTGTGCGTCAGCATTTTTGTTTTTCTGCTTAGTGATATGTTTACTACTGTTGACCTCATACAGTCTTCTAAGCCAGGCATTCTGTGAATGTGTGTAAAGCCACGACACACTACACACATTCTGTTTACTGTCCATCTCAGTCTGGATGAACAACACAAAGATAACAGTTGACACACATTCCCGTCTGTCCGGCTGTTGTGCAACAGTAACGTGATTAAAGGTGATAGGATCATTAAAGAAGTTCTAATCTGAGTTCATCGCTCAGCCCCCCACCACACGGAGAAATTTACAGTAGTATATCTGATGGTGGAATTTTTAAAGGCTTTTTTTGCCACACAGAGAAACAAACCATTGTTAACCCTTCAATAAACAAAAATGAAAATATCTGGGCTGCACCCAGTGTTCAGAATGCTGCTCATCCGGTTTGGCTGCAGGCTGTTCCATGATGACCATGTGCCTGTGCACATTAACATGTCTGGGCTACTCTCACATGTGTAAGACAACTTTTACAAATTATCTGCTATTCTTATCACATACGGTGGCAAAAGGTGCTCAAAAAGATAGCCTTGCAGTACAAATGTTACTAAACGTGCAGAAAAGTTAGCCTTTTGGTACAAAAAGTGTACAAAGCTTAGACTTGGTACAGAAAGTGTGCCCAGGTTAGCACTGTGGACCGAAAAAAAGGTTTGCGTTACAGTGTATTCCACTTACTCAGCTCCTGTGTACTCAAGTAATGTCTAGATGGAATTAAGTATATTAGTGAGTAAAGTAATGTACTTTGTCCTTGGTTCCATTCTAGTCAGTAGCCTTTAGTCCCTAATTCTCTTTTTTTTAGGTTTAATTCTGTGCCCCCTATTCTGTTGTGTTAGTTCTGCTTTACTTCTGATCACTCCTCTCACTTTGGAGCCTTAGCACTTTATTTTAGAACAAAAAAGAGAAGAATAGGGGGCTCTTTCCATGAATAGTTCACTTTATGTCCCGTTACCTTTTTATTAACAATAAAATACCTGTTGTTTTTTTTATTTCTGTGAAAATTGAACTTTATCTTTTTACAAACACACAGAAGACTGATTTGGTTGCATGAGTAAAGCTCAACCTTTCAACCCAGTCAGCAAAATTATTGTTAGAAAAAAGGAACACATTTATATTTGTTTAATTCGTGTAAACTATATGGTTATTGGTATTTACCATGCAACATGTGCACTCGGTCAAGCTAACTGCTCCTGAATGCTGCTTATTTAGGCTGAATTCGCAGCCCATTTCAACCTTCAGTTACTTTAAATGAAAATAAAATGAAAACGGCTTCAATCAGAGATTTTAATGAAAACATTTTGATTAATTTTCAGCTTTCCCTTCTGTGTTGTACACTTTGTTTTACTCCATTAATATCAGCTTAATGAGGAAAATGATCTGTGTTCAACCTTGTAACTCACTTATTCAGTCATTTGTGGTGAAAACGGCTCGTGTAGTCTCTGATTTGACAGGCTGAGGTGCAAAAGAACACTTTCTGAAGGTTTAGCATTACTTTGATTAATACTATGTCAGAAGTCGCCAAACAAAAAACTAAATTGTAAAAGAGTTTCAAGGCCTAAAATGAACTCTATTCATAAAAAGTGCCAGAGCTTAATAAATGTTTATTTTCTATGCAGCCTCTTACTGGCATTATCAGTTCCACCTTAAATGCTGCAGCTGTTACACACTGAGGCCTGATAATTCTCCTTCTGTCCCCGCAGGCCGACGTCTGTACAGCTGGGAATGGCTGATCTGGGTTCTGAGCTGTTCTCTGAGCAGGAGCTGACCTGCTCCATCTGTCTGGACCTGTTCAGCGAGCCCGTCTCCACGCCATGCGGACACAACTTCTGCCAGGGCTGCATCGGCGGCTACTGGGCGTCCAGCTCCATCTACACCTGCCCGCTGTGCAAGCGGCCCTTCGAGGAGCGTCCCGAGCTCGGCATCAACCGGGTGTTCGCCCACATCGCCCAGAAATACAGAGAGATCCGCTATGGGGGGCCACGGCCCGTCAAACCCCGACAGAGGATGCTGGCCAGCGTATCCATTCCCACAGCAGCCAGCGCAGGGTGAGTGCTTCTGTCTCCCTCCTCTTCATCACCCAAACCAGAACTGTAAACAGGTCGTTCCCTGCCTTGTTTCAGGGCCAGAAATCTGCTGAGTTCAAAAATTACACTCTTAAAAAAGAGGGTTCTTCAAGGGTTCTTTAGTACAGACATTGTTTCTATATAGAACCATGAACACTCAAAGAACATACACCGATCAGCCATAACATTCTGACCACCTCCTTGTTTCTACACTCATTGTCCATTTTATCAGCTCCACTTACTATATAGGTGCACTTTGTAGTTCTACAGTTACAGACTGTAGTCCATCTGTTTCTCTGATACTTTGTTAGCCCCCTTTTACCCTGTTCTTCAGTGGTCAGGACCCCCATGGACCCTCACAGAGCAGGTACTATTTGGGTGGTGGATCATTCTCAGCACTGCAGTGACACTGACGTGATGGTGGTGTGTTAGTGTGTGTTGTGCTGGTCTGAGTGGATCAGACACAGCAGTGCTGCTGGAGTTTTTAAACACCTCAGTGTCACTGCTGGACTGAGAATAGTCCACCAACCAAAAATATCCAGCCAACAGCGTCCTGTGGGCAGTGTCCTGTGACCACTGATGAAGGACTAGAGGAAGACCAACACAAACTGTGCAGCAGCAGATGAGCTATCGTCTCTGACTTTACATCGACAAGGTGGACTGACAAAGTAGGAGTGTCTAATAGAGTGGACAGTGAGTGGACACAGTGTTTAAAACTCCAGCAGCACTGCTGTGTCTGATCCACTCGCACCAGCGCAACACACACTAACAGACCATCACCACGTCAGTGTTACTGCAGTGCTGAGAATGACCCACCACCCAAATAGTACCTGCTCTGTGAGGGTCCATGGGGGTCCTGACCACTGAAGAACAGGGTAAAAGGGGGCTAACAAAGTATCAGAGAAACAGATGGACTACAGTCTGTAACTGTAGAACTACAAAGAGCACCTATATAGTAAGTGGAGCTGATAAAATGGACAATGAGCGTAGAAACAAGGACGTGGTCAGAATGTTATGCCTGATCAGTGTATTTGCATGGTGAAATGGTTCTTCAGATGAATGGAGACTGTGTTTATGGTTCTACATAGCACCAAAAAGTGTTGTTCTATTGTTAGCTTGACACCAATAGCACTCCCTTTTGTTGCTATGTATACTAATATATGTATTAATGTATTTATTGATTGATTGATTGGTTTATTCCACTCTGTCTTAAATTCACTGTTATGCGACTGTATTTCTCATTGGTATTTTGTACACTTGCAACATCCCATTATCCATGAGGGATACCATAGCAACGGCATAGTCACATCCTAGCAACCACCTAGCGACACTAGCAACCATCTTGAGTACACTAGAGGCACACTAGAAACCGCCTTGGATACAGTCACAACCACCTGGAATGCCATAGCAACCACTTGGCAACACTCTAGCAGGCACCTGGAATACCATAGCAGTCACCTAGCAACACACTAGCAACAGCCTTAGGTACCACAGCAACAAACAAAGATACCATAGCAACCATACCATAACCAAGCAACCGTCTCAGATATGTTAGCAACACTTTAGCAACCACCTAAAGTGCCATAGCAACTGTCTCGCAACAACCTGGCAACGTATGTACAGTGTAATGTATAGTGTGATATACAGTGTAATGTGTAGCATAATGTACAGTGTAATGTATAGTATAATATACAGTGTGATGTACAGTGTAATGTATAGTGTAATGTACAGTGTAATGTATAGTGTAATGTACAGTGTGATATACAGTGTAATGTATAGTATAATGTATAGTGTAATGTACAGTGTGATGTACGGTGTAATGTATAGTATAATGTATAGTATAATGTACAGTGTAATGTATAGTGTAATGTACAGTGTAACGTATAGTATAATGTACAGTGTGATGTACAGTGTAATGTATAGTATAATGTATAGTATAATGTATAGTGTAATGTACAGTGTGATGTACAGTGTGATGTACAGTGTAATGTATAATGGACAATTAATCTAATGTAATCTAATGTAATGTAAACAGAGAGGAGGCTCTGTGTGATATCTGCACGGGCAGGAAGGAGAAAGCGGTCAGTTCCTGTCTGACCTGCACCGCGTCCTACTGTGAGACGCACGTGCTGCCTCACCGCCAGGTGCCGTTCTACGCGTCCCACCGACTGATGGACCCCCTTGAGGCGCTGCGGGGGCGGACCTGCCGCGAGCACGGCCGGCTACTGGAGGTTTACTGCAGAACTGACCAGCGCTGCATCTGCGCCATCTGCGTGCTGGAGGGACACCGGACACATACCACTGTCTCTGTACAGACCGAACGAGTGGTCAAACAGGTCAGAGCACATAAAATATCATTATTAATAATAAAAATAATGAAACCAACAAATGCTAACTGTCTTCCTCTTTCCTTTATTACAGAAACTGCTGGGGAAGACTGAACTGGACATCCAGACGTCCATCGAAAGGCGAATGCTGCGTCTGACTGAGCTGAAGCGCCGACTGCAAACACTCAGAGTAAGGCCCAGTCCCATTTCACCCCTCGCCCCTACCACTTAGCCCTACCCCTCTGTTTAGTGTGTTCATGTCTAGGTAGGGTGTCCTGATTCTTGTTGAGATAGAGGGGGAGGGTGAAGTGTTGGGGCTACATGGCCCTCCAAACGGAGGTTTTTCAGAGACTCCAAACAGAGAGTTATGAGAAAAAAAAGAAAAACAGGTAAGATGGAGAACAAGAGACCAAAGAAACACACAAATGTGAGAATTTTCTCAGTTAAAAATTATAATAACCACTGTTTTATCTTAGTTTAATGTCATTTCAGTGTATTATGGTTGTTTTCTTCATAACAAGCATAAAAAATCGCTAATAGTATGCTAATGTCTCTGTAGCTGGCTAGCTAACGTTCCCATTCCACCTTAAATACTCCAGCAGTTCTGACGCCTAAAGCGCCAGAATGTCACTGCTGCTCCATTTAAGGTGGAACGGGAAAATTCGAACAAGAATCTGGTGAATATGTGACTTCAGCTTCATATCACTGAGGAATTAGGGGTGGGTGATAATAAATAATTGCCCCCCTCTTTGAAGATCATATGATGCCCTAAATGTAACTAAAGCCCAGCAGTGAGGAGCTGAACTTTACCCTCCTCTGCTGTCACTGCAGACTGGCAGGGTCGCCTACAGAGCAGCGCTGGTAGCTGTTAATGAAGTGATGCTCTTTTTATTTGAGGGTCCCATTTCAGAGGGAAGACTTCAACCACTACCCTGTAACTCAGTTCCAAGGGCTCTAAACTGTGAACAATAGCACGTTTGACTCATGCATCAATTCTATGTTGTCATTTATTCATATCAGTATTGTGATAAACATTTTGTTTCCACATAAAATGTGGAAAATTTGCCGGCTGCTTAGAAGAAGCACCCGAAATTACGGCACATTTTATATGTGATGTGTTTTTTATTTATTTTATTTATTTTTTTTACGTGTTAAATTAAGCATATAAATACATATAAATTATACAGCAAAATTACCAGAAAGTGCCATATTTAAGTGTGTTCCCTATAAATCTTGTTTCTCTTGATTTAATAGTTTTCATCATTTCAGTCCTTTACTACAATGAGGCCGTTTACGTGCACTAAATAATCCAATCATAATCAGATTTCGGCAGTTATCTGATTATTCAAGTGGCTGTGTAAACAGCACCCAAACAGATTTGAGCTCAGTAATCAGATTTCTCAGTGCATGTAAACTCTCACTCTGATTTCTTTCGTTTCTCTCAGTCTGTGCATGTGTGTAAACAGAGCGCCGCCCCGGTAACAGCGAGTATATTCATATTTTCTAGTGAAGTTTAAAAAAAAAAAAGCTGCGGCATGAAGTTTAAGTTTTACATTACGTTTAAATTTCGTCTTCTGCTGTGAGTTTATTGGCTGGTTGTAAAGCAGAAACCTGATTACTGTCTGATTCATGTAGACCTGGAGTTTCCCCATTATCTGATTACCCAAGAGTGATTGTGATGCTGTCGCTGTGCAGAGCTACGCTCACGCCGAGCTGTCTGAGGTGGAGCAGTTCCTCGCAGACGTCACTCACTCTGTGGAGCGAATCCGCAGCGAGCTGGTGGGCGGGATCGAGGAGAAACGAGACGAAGTGATTGGCCGAGGGGAGAGGGTCGCCTCCCACCTGGAGGAGGAGCTGGGGCAGCTGCAGGAGCGCAGGGCTCGACTGGAGGCCCAGGCAACTTCAGAAGATCACATCGCCTTTCTACAGGTGCACTGACGTTTTACAGGACAAGTAAATGCAGTCAATCAGCCAAAATCTATATCCTTATCCAACCTGCTGCAGGGCTGGTAATGTTCAGGATTTCAGATCATAAACAGCATCTAAAACCTGGATTAATCACAGTCAGAGTGTCTAAACTTAGGTTAATTACAGCCTAAGCATCTAAAACTGGATTAACCACAGCTTAAGTATCTAAACCTGAATTCATTACAGTCTGAGTGTCTAAATCTGGATTAATCATAGTCTGAGTATCTAAACCCGGATTAATCACAGTTTGAGGGTCTAAACCTGAACCTGTCATAGTCTGAGTGTCTAAACCTGAATTCATTACAGTTTAAGCATCTAAACCTGAACTCATCACAGTCTGAGTGTCTAAATCTGGATTAATCATAGTCTGAGTATCTAAACCCGGATTAATCACAGTTTGAGGGTCTAAACCTGAACCTGTCATAGTCTGAGTGTCTAAACCTGAATTCATTACAGTTTAAGCATCTAAACCTGAACTCATCACAGTCTGAGTGTCTAAATCTGGATTAATCATAGTCTGAGTATCTAAACCCGGATTAATCACAGTTTGAGGGTCTAAACCTGAACCCGTCATAGTCTGAGTGTCTAAACCTGAATTCATCACAGTTTAAGCATCTAAACCTGAACTCATCATGGTCTAAGTGTCTAAACCTGAACTCATCACAGTCTAATTGTCTAAACCTGAACTCATCACAGTCTGAGTGTCTAAACCTGAATTTATCACAGTCTGAGTATCTAAATCTGGATTAATCACAGCCTGAGTATCTAAACCTGGATTAATCACAGTCTGAGTATCTAAACCTGGATTAATCACAGTCTGAGTATCTAAACCTGAATTTATCACAGTCTGAGTATCTAAATCTGGATTAATCTCAGTCTGAGTATCTAAATCTGGATTAATCACAGTCTGAGTATCTAAACACTCCATTTGGGATTACTACTTGAAAACTCACTGTGGCTTGAAGCAGTTGTGGAGATGTAGGCATGCAGTTAGCACTATGCTGATTGGTGGGATATAAGCTTCCGTTACCTGTTAGCTACATTAGCCTTGCAGCTCCAGTGCTAAAACTAAAGAAACTTCAGACATCAAACAATGGTATTATGATTAATTACTATTTGGGGTCAGAATACACTGGGTGAGGGGGCTGATTATGTAAAGTTTACTGGTGGATTGAACATTAATTAATTCAGTACATTTCTGACCTTTTGTGACCCATCAGAGTTTCGAGGAGGCTAACATCTCCTACCAAGACATGGACGTGCTGCACCCGGAGGAGGAGCCGGACCTGGAGCTGCACTTCTCTCTGGGGGATGTGAAGGCTGCCTTGGGGGACATTCGGGAACGGCTGGATGATATTCACATGGGGGAAGTTCACCACCGCCACTCAGGTCAGCATCACTACCATTAATACTGCACAGTCGTTTTTTATTCATTATAGTACTCTGGCACTGCTTTTAGTCTTGGTAATGCCGACCTTTAGGGCTTTCAGGCTTAGTACTGCTAGTCTTTAGGGCTCTTATTCTAGCCAATGCCAGCCTTTAGGATTTTTACTCGTTAGTGACAGTCTTAAGGACTTTTACACTTGGCAATGCCAGCCTTTAAGGCACTTCCTTTTGGCAGTGCCAGCCTTTGAGGCTCTTAAAAGTGGCAGTTTTTGTAGGGCTTGTACTCTTGGCAGGGCAGTCTTTAGGGCTTTTACTCTTGGTAGCACCGGTGTTTAGCACTCCTACTCTTTGCAGAGATTTTACTCTCGACAGTGCCAGTCTTTAGAGCTCTTACCACTGATAGTGCACTCATTCATTGGTGTACCAGTGTTTGATGCTCTTATTCTTGGTAGTGCCGGTTTGTATGAATCTAACTCTTGGGTGTGCAAGTCTTAGGCTCCTACTCTTTTAAAAATCTTGCTCAGCCTTTAGGACCCTTCCTCTAGACGTTGCCCACCTTTAGGACCCTTACTCTAGGCATTGTCAGCCTTTAGAACCCTTAATCTAGGCACTGTCAGCCTTTAGGACCCTTACTCTAGGTGCTGCCAGCCTTTAGGATCCTTACTCTAGGTGCTGCCAGCCTTTAGGACCCTTACTCTAGGTGCTGCCAGCCTTTAGGATCCTTACTCTAGGTGTTGCCAGCCTTTAGGACCCTTACTCTAGGTGTTGCCAGTCTCTAGGGCTCTTACTGGCACTGAGGAACACTGATCCACACTGTGATTTAATAGTTGGATTCATCAAACTTTGTGGCCAAAAGGTCTTCAGCAGGTCATTGGTCCTTTATGAAGGTCTTGAGGGTAAAGGCCAATCATAGAGAAACCACTTTCACCATGACAAGAGAAAGATTTGCTCCAGTTATTTTCTGTTTCATCATAAAGCTGCAGGTACCTGCGGCAGAGTCGGTTTTTGTGTGGAGTACAGTGATTCAGCAGGATGACTGAGAGTTCTGGAATTTGAGCTTAGTCACTCTGAGTGTCGGAGGAACCGAGGAGTTTCTTTATTTTTTTTTATTCTGGAGGAAATCTTCTCTGATACCCAGGGACGTAAATTTCTGATGAATCAGTTAAATTTTGATTCTTTAGGACATTTTTCGGTAACTCTTTATCTTAAACGTGCACCGTTTGCTTTGTAGATGCTCACCTTGCATTTCTAGGCTAATCTGTCAGACTGAGGCGAGATCAGTGATTCAGTGCATCATAAAATCTCAAAATGTACCATGATTCGTTTTGCTTATGATTGTTAGGAAGTGATTCAGTAAAAAAATCTTTAAGAACGATTTTTATTAAATGATTTTTATTAAATGATTTAATCAAATCTCCATTTTCTTCTTCTTTCTGAAATGACTCAGTAAAAAATAAAGCCAAAAAAGACAATAACAGCAGATATAGGCCATTTCTAGAGTGCATACTTTACTGACTTTCACTATTATTGATTATAATCGATTCTGATATTCCAAATTCGATGCAGGTGAATCAGCACCTTCACATCGCTGCATCAGTGTGTTTCCACACCTCGACTAATTCCTGCCATAGTTCTGCTCCACACCCATGTTTGTGGAAGAAGGTGAAAGGTGGCGTGTCTTTGAGCTGCTGAGACGTTCATGAGGAAGAACAGTACACAACTCGAGTTCACAGAGCTGACTGTTCCACAAAAACGTGCCCGAAAACTTGTTTTACAGCCGGGAAACAGCAGCTCTGTGAAATATTAGATACAGACTACTCTGTGGTCTTTACATCTGAGTCAAATATAAACTGTGCAGACTTCAATAAAAATAAACAGCTTTAAAATGACTCTCCAGGTCAGTAGTGTTGACTGAGTCAGTGTGGTGCGATTATATGTTTGTTCTTCAGTCTTGTTGGAAACGTATCTCAGGGGGCTTCTTATGAAAACAGACGATAGTTTGGATTTGTTTAAATATTATTATTAAAAGAGTAAAAAGACACAAAAGAGCTAATAAAATATTACAATCATGCAACGATTTTGAATGATCATAAATGAAAAACTGCAAAAGCATCAAATATAAAATAATTCTGATTTAAAAATTATTACATTGTTATAATATAAAAATAAGAAAAAAGGAATGCTGTTGTGGGCACTGTGGGCTGATGCTGATATTAAGTATTTTTATGTACATATGGGCCGACGCTGATAAATTAACATTCATAAAATGTAGAAATTAGGATTAAATTCACCTACATTGCTGTTCTGAAGTTAAATTCATCTCATAAATTGTGCATTACTGTTATCAATAATAATAATAATAATAATAATAATAATAATAATAATAATAATAATGATGATGATAACACGTTTTTGTAAAAAGGTGTATTTGCCTGTATGTAATCTATTCTCTTATTTTGGTGGACCACTCCTGGTCAAGTTCCGTGTTGTTGCTTATTTTCTGAGTGTAAATAAGTTACACATCCTCTACAGAGACACACTACTGTACATTTTAACACACAATGACTGTTTATTTACTGATAGAATAGAATAATCTACTGTAGAAATAAGTGAAGTAAATCCACCTGGATCAGCATTAGAACTGTAATGTTTACAGATGGAAGAAAATTAATAAAACATTCTGGATGTCAATAAATACATCATCAAATATCAGTTATTATCATTATCTGCGTTTAATATAATAGTAATAATAGTAATAATAGTAATACATAATACATAATACGTAAACAAAGGTTGGTTAAAGTATGTTTCCCTATATTGTCTGTTTAACCTCTGTTTTGTGCATAAAAACAAAGCAGTGTGTTCAGCACCATTTCTGTTGGCTGTGTAATTCCACAGCGTTAATGACGTCACTGTTGTTGTCAAATGTGGGAAGTTGGTGTCTCCAGACTTTTGACTGCTCTGGTGTGAATCTCTGCAGGTTTTCCTGAGAGAGGCTGTAAAGGTGTGTGTTTTCTGTTTGTGTGTGGTTACAGTGTCCTCTCTCCCGGAGACGGAGAGCATGATGAGTATTCGATCTATGAAGAAGAAGGAGTTTTCACTCAGAGGTGAGTCCACAGCTCAATTAACACACAATAAACACAGTGAATTTGCAGCTAAACACTGTTTTTAGATGTACTGCGGTAGTGATGAAGGGAATTCTCTGCTAAAAATCATTTGTACTGGACGACTGATCGTCAGCCGCGCTCTGAAAATTCACAATAACTCAGAGAAACGCAGAGCTGAGTTGTTATAATGCATCAATAGAGCTCTGGGGCCGTATTACAGAAACTTAGTATCTGTAGTCCTAAGTTAAGATCTGATAAGATTTTTCACAAAGTCATAACACAGAAGCAAATCTTATCTTAATTTAGGAATTTTATGTTATCTTACAGAATCCTATCTGTATCTTATATAAGTAAGGAAATCACAAACTACTCAATTAAGGTCAATAATCGACTGTTATGTCCGTTACCAAGCTGCTGTTACTGATGTAAAAAAGGTCAAAACTGAACTAAAGAGTGATAAACTGTAAGTTGTGAATACTGTGAGAGCGCCCCCTGCTGTTTATCAGAGCGTCGCCGCTCCCCAGTTTCAGTCTCCATTTCCCAAACGCTTTAGCCGAGCGCGCTAACGTTACTCCTCCTAATAAACAGACACACGTTCAGCTCCGTCTCCTCATTATTCACCACCATCACTGTAATATTTCATCATCAACATTAACACACGAAGGTGATCAGAGGGGCGGTGGAGATCGAGTCTGCAGCGTCTGAGATCTTTAAAACGCAGAGTTAGAAAAGAAAATCATCTCACAGTGAAAGCAGCGTTTTACAGTAGAGATAAATGGAGCTCATTATGCTGGTAGTGAACTATGCTGCTGACACAGCTGCCTAAAAACCATAGAAACGGACCTTAAACAGAAGTGAGGACCCTGTTGGGGTTCATCCTAAAGTTAGGACAGGATTTAGGAGGTTTAGTCTAGTTAGGATGTTTGTGTGATGCTGTTTTCCTATCTGGAGTTCATGATGAGGTTATGAAGTTAGGAACTCCTTTTCTTCCCCTCATTTCACTCTCTCACTTTTGGTTTTTGGACCAGTTGTAAAATAATTGCTTCTGAATTATTTCAGTTTGTGTACAATGAAAAGAAGTGAGAGAGTTATCTGACAGTGTTTGTGCTGTTCTTTCTAAAGACTGAGTTTTCTGAAGACTGTGAGACGGTCAGCTGATAAAGAAGCGATGTACACACAAACACACAGACAAACACAAAGACGGTTAGGTAATTACCCTCAAATATGGGTTTGTTTTAAAGGTGCATTGTGTAAGATTTAGTGACATCTAGTGGTGAGATTGCAGATTGCAGAGTGCACCCAGCTGAATCCCCCTCCCTCACCCCTAGTAGAACCTACGGTGGCCGTCAGGTTTTCTGTTGTCGTCTGCTCTGATTTTGTTTTGCTTCTTTATGTTTTCTCTTCTCTGACGTTGACGATTCACACGCTCTCGCTTTTTCTTGTGCTAAATAATAAGTCTGATCCTCCATTTGTTAAAATTATGTTCTCCAACTTCTCACAACACAAAAAGGTCAGCAGCACCGGCAGCCACTGATTCTTCTTGTTTCTACGTCTTCCAACCGGAGCTACAGCACCACCAAATTCAAGCTGCCGCTTCAGCGTAAAAGCATGAAAGGCGCCTCTAGAGGCAGAGTTTGGTTTGTCCGTTCTGGGCTACTGTACAATAATGGTGGCGCTACATGGCGGCCTCTGTAGAAGAGGATCTGCTCCCTATGTAGATATGAAGGGCTCATTCTAAGATAACGAAAACACAACAATTCATAGTTACAGCTGATTTTATATTAATGAAAACATGGTTTTGTTTACTATATTCCATTTCTGCTGATAGATCCCCCTAAAACTTACATACTGCACCTTTAAACTCAGCTCACTAAAAAGCTTTGTCACACAATCAATCTTTTCACCATTTTTCTTTTTTTTACTTGCAGTTTTTACTTCTTTCGTTTTCATTGGCTGTTAGAGGAGTCCATTCAGATTGAGTCACTGACCAGTGTAACTACTAGATTATGCTCAGAGTCGCACACTACTGTGCTCCTCTAACTGTCGACTCCAACTGACTCCAAATCTGCAGACGAGAGCCAATCAGCACAGACTCGACCAGACTGAGAATCAGGGCTAAAATCAGGGAAAGGTCATGTAGTGTAACTCCGGCTTTGCAGAAAGACGAGTCAGTGATCCACTCAGCATTGACGGCTTCGAACAGTTGAAAAACATTTCCAAGCCAGTTTGTGTTTAGTGTGAGACCAAATCTTCTCTATAGGGTTCAAATCTGGACTCTGACCAGCCGGAACCATCAGTAAACACCATTCGTTTTTGGGCTTGGCCCTGTTTTTTGTTTGTTATTTTCGCAGGAGTTTGTCCTAAAAAGTAAAAAATTAAATACCTATTAAAAATGTTCCACAAAACAATGAATCATGTTTCAGAAACTACAGAAAAATAAGAGTATTGTAATATTTTTGATGAAATCTGTTTACTTTTATTTCCTTGGCTTTTCAGTTCTGCTGACAGTCAGAGTCTACCTTAGTGTTCATTTGGGGACGCCCGCTTTTTCACGCTCCAATCAAACCCTGAAGAGTAAAATCTTGTCCCGCCCACAACTATTTCCGCCCGAAGATCACAATAAAAATGCGTTCTGATTTCCGACTCACGTAAACTGCAGCACTGTTATAAACCAACACCAGCTGCTCAAACCGCAGCCTAAAACTGCCAGACGCCTCTAAACTACCCCACTGGACAGAGCCTGCTGGTCTGTTTGGGTCTTCTATTGAGATCAATTTTACGATGTCCGTTCAGTCGCAGTAGTGTTAACTCGCATGTCTCAATAGCATTTCAACAGTTAGCTCCGCCCACACAGTCTGATTGGTTTAAAAATGTTTTATCTGATAACAGAACCAAATCTGTGTCACATGTTCTGAGGTTCTTTCCTTTGTTCTTTGCTTGGTGTCAGGCATTAGCGATGTGATCCTGCTTAAACATACAGAATGTGTATTTACTGATTTATGTTTTCTTCATTCTACAGATCTGCGGAAGATAAAATCAAGTAAGGGGATTTTTTTTATACTTAATTTAATCAGGAATTAATATGTTTGAATGTCTGATAGTTTTATTCAATGTAGAGATGAATTCTGTAACTGTTTAACATAAAACAAATATGTGGGACCTTAGAGGGATGGTGTGTCAGATTTATTGTAGGGATGAACTGATCATTATTGTTTATAGGCTATTATTTATTTATTTATTTATTTATTTGTAACTCACACTGTGAGCTAAATGAACACATGAACCACACTAGTATATTTTAAGTGCTTTCCTATTAGCAAAAATCAAAAATAAATGACAGTATTTACTCTTTAATGGACCCAAACTGTCTTTTTAAATTAGTAAACGAAAAATGTGTTGTTTGTTTAAATAACGTTAATCCATCAAAAGCAAGAGGCGACAGGCTATTTAGCGCAATGTACAAACAGGACAGTGTTCAAAATGCAAATAAGAGCAGAAAGCAGTGAAAGTCCACTTTGACCTATATTGGACCAAAAACAGTACAAAGACAAGATATTTCATGGCTTATTTTGTCAACTTCATTGTTTTTTGTAAACGTACGCTCATTCTGGAATTGATGCCTGCAACACGTTCCAGAAAGTTGAGACAGGAGCAGTTTAAGACTAGGAATGTTGTAAAATGTCCATCACAGGTGATACAATCATGCCTGGGTATAAATGGAGCATCCAGGACAGGCTGAAGATTTCATCCTATTCAGTGCATAAACTCATCAAAAGATTCAGAGCATCTGGCAAAATCCCTGTTTGTAAAGGAAAAGGCCAAAAAACCACAACTGAAGTCATCTATCAAAAATGTCCAGAAACACCGCCGACTTCTCTGGGCTGGAGCTCATCTAAAATGGACTGCTGCTCAGTGCGAATGTGTATTGTGGTCTGATGAGGCCCTTCAGATTCTAAAAACAATGTTTATAAAAATAATGAATGTTGTTTTTCCTCCGGACCAAAGAAGAAAAGGACCACCCAGATTGTTACCAGCATAAAAGTCAAAAGCCAGAGTCTTTCATGATTTATGTCATGTTTATTAGGTTGCCTGCACATCTGTGAAAACATCATTAATGCTGACCTATATATATATATATATGTATATATTACATTTTATTTTGGAGCAACATATGCTGGCTTTCAGACAACGTTTTCAGGGACGCCCATGCTTATTTCAACATGATGGCATAATCAGAGTGTGCGGGTGCTGCACTGACCTGTTTACTGACGAAAACGTGTGCCTCATTATGAAGTGCAAAATATGAAAAGGAAGGCCTGAAGAATGGCAAAACCTCCACTGTTAAACCTGGATCAGTTTGTGTTTTCAGTCCTCAAACGATTATAAAATGTTGTTAAAAGGAAAGGTGATGTAACACAGTGGTAAACATGCTCCTGTCCCAGCTTTCTTGGAACATGTTTCAGGCATCAAATTTGGAATGAGCTTATATTTACAAATGACAACAAAGTTCACAATGTAAAATATCAAATATTGTGTTTTTGTACTGTTTTCAGTTTAATACAGAATTTATTATTTAGTATTTCACATACTGTCCCAACATTTTTTAATGTTATCTATAAATACGGATTGTTGTACGGATAGAATGACTGCTGCTAATGTGTTTAGCTATGCTAATGTATCTCAGTCCATTAGTTTATAGGTAACAGTGAATCATAGACCATCAGAAACCACATCGTCAAGTCTGTTAGAGATACTGAACACCTCCACGGGTTAAGGCCGATAGCAATTAGCGAAATGCTAATTGGCAATGCTAATAAGCTTCTATAACTTGTTAGCTACATTAGCCTCGTAGCTCCAGCGCTAAACTAAAGACCCAAACTTCAGACACCAAACGTGCCTCGGCTGATAGTGTGGAAAATTGGGTAAATCCGATGCATCACTATAATGGAGCTTATTCCCATTATCAGCTCTAATTTCATTAATATCATAATTATTTGTGTGAAAATGTGTAGCTTGTTTTTAAGTCTCCTCAGTTTTTGACTCTATTGATCTCTCTTTAGGTCACAAAAAGGTGAAAGGCTATCTAGGTAAGTAACCTTCCATCAACCCATTTCAGTAATATTGTTAATACGCAGTGATTAACTTTCACTGTGGGAACCAGTGACTCCACCTTAAACGCTGTTCCATTACTGCATTAGTTCAAAAGAGGTTTAGCAGATGAGCTCTCGGGGCGTTGAGGGCCTGAGTGAACATAAGTGCTGACTTCAGCAACAGAACTTACCCAGAAGTCACTGCAATCTGATGCATTTACCTCTTAAACCTGAATGAAATGGTCATACCCAGTTAGCAAAATGTTTCTGGCTCACTTGTGGGCCATGTTCTTGGTTTGTTCTGGCCCAGTATATGGCTGGGTCCTCGGGCCAGATTTGGCCCACACACTGTAAAGTGAGTAAAACGAAAGCATATGGCCCAAATCTGGCCCGAATTTGGCCCAACTACATTGTTGGCTCACAATATTCACGCCAGAATTGTCCCACAAATGTAGACACAGCCCATATTTTAGCTTCATATACAATAGGCTGATATTTTACACTGTAAAGGTACAGGCAGTACCATCAGAGCTTCGTCATTCATTTTAAAGGCCATGAAGACACAGCAGGCTTTTATTTGAAATCAGCAAACGGTAAACATTGTTTTTATCTCTTCAGAGGACATAACTCTGAACCCGGTGACCGCATACCCGTTCCTCATCCTCTCTGAGGACCGGAAGCAGCTGAAGCGCGGAGAGAAGCTGCAGTTCTTCAGGAACAGCCCTCTCCGCTTCGACGTGTGGTCCTGCGTCACCGCCAAGGAGGGATATGAGTCCGGACGACACTACTGGGAGGTTAGAGCACATCTCACACTCACTGGCCACTTTATTAGAAACACCTACCTTGTGCTTCCGCTCACTGGCCACTTTATTAGAAACATCTACCTTGTGCTTCCACTCACTGGCCACTTTATTAGAGACACCTACGTTGTGCTTCTGCTAACTGGCCACTTTATTAGAAACACCCACCTTGTGCCTCCACTCACTGGCCACTTTATTAGAAACACCCACCTTGTGCTTCCACTAACTGGCCACTTTATTAGAAACACCTACCTTGTGCTTCCACTAACTGGCCACTTTATTAGAAACACCCACCTTGTGCTTCCACTAACTGGCCACTTTATTAGAAACACCCACCTTGTGCCTCCACTCACTGGCTACTTTATTATTATAAATTTTAGCCTCGTAGCTCCAGGGCTAAAACTAAAGAAGCTAAGTGTGTGTCTCTGTCTCTGGTTTACCTGTGCAGGTGAATGTAGGTGATAATAAGGACTGGAAGGTGGGAGTAGTGCGAGATTCAGCTCAGAGGAAGGGTCTGTTCGACATGAGTCCGGCTAATGGTTACTTTGCTCTGTGGTGGAACAGCAGCCATCTGCGTGCCCTCACCAACCCCCCGCTCACTAAGGTCAAGGGCACGAACCGCCTGCGCCATGTGGGCGTTTACCTGGACTGTGAGGAGGGTCAGGTAACCTTCTTTAATGCCAAGACAGGCTCAGAGGTGTACACCTTCACCGCGCCCGTCGCCTTCTCCGAGAGAATGTACCCTCTGTTTGGAACTGCAGATAAAGAGGTTCCTCTGGTTCTGCTAACTGCAGTGCCACACTTCACTGAGTGAGGTCTGGAAGGTAAACCTGGTGTTTCCCAATTTCAGTCCAGTGAGAAACTGTAGAACAGACTCAGTTTATACCACAATACCTACATTTAGAGTCAGTTATTGTGGGTAAACTTCTTGGAGTATCTTCAGCCAGTCGCTAGCAATGTAGACTACAACTTAGCTTGCAACATAAGCAAATCCTTCAGAGTAAATTCAGCCTTGCTGCAGTAGCTAACTATGACGGCGTTTTAGGGCCACTGTTAACAAAAATAAAAATAGTAGACTTTGAGAATAAAGTCGTAATATTTCCAGAATAAAGTCATACTATTTGGAGGATAAAGTGGGCTAACTGTAGGGGGGCTGACTGTAGGGGGGCTAACTGTAGGGGGCTGCCATAACGCGTTGGGGTCTCGGTTGCTGTACTGGCGCCGGAGCTCCACTCACTCCTGTCTCTCTGTGGATCATTTTGATCGTCATTCTCACTGTCTGTGAAACTCCATGCCCTCTTTGAATGGGGGGAGATGTAGCCCCCGATAGCCGTGTAGACGACCCTGCCTGAGACTCTCCTTCAACAACACTGACAGACAGTTTCCTCCGAGTCCGTCTGGCTCTTTATTCTAGATAAACACAGTTTCCTGCTCAGCCGTTTCAGCCGGTTCTTATACTAATAACAGGCTGGTGCTGATGTGCAGGAGAGACAGGGAGACTGAGTGTTTCTTTATGGGTGAATCGATATGAAAGTAGAACTCCACCAACTCACCACCCCTCATTTAACACCAGGAGGTGCTGCTTCACTCTGCAAAGCCTTTGGCTACGATATTATGACATTGCGACATTTCCTGAATGCCACTTTAATGTCATAATTCTGTGACCTTTTTTTCAAAATATTAAGATTTTTTTCCTCAAAATTTTGTGACATTCCTCTAAATGTTACGACTTTTTTTCTCTAAATATTACGACTTTATTCTCAAAGTTTACTATTTTTGTTTTTATTAACAGTGGCCCTAAAACGCTGTTGTTGCTAATGGTCTAGGCTACAAAGATATTTAGCTAACTAGACATATTAGCAGAAAAAGGGTTCACATGAACGCAGCAAGATTTCACTGTCATGCTACAGTAGGCTCAGATGCTAACTTAACCAGCTGGCAAAGCTAAAACAGCTGAAGCTAGTGAACTTCGTGCTTAGCAGGAACCAGATGTTCATCCTTAAAGAACCCTTGTGCTGAATCAGACATGTTTAAGTAGAGAAAACATGAAAACGTGCAGATTAAGGAGTCACCAGGACTGTTATTGGGAAACACTGGAGTCAGCGGAGAACGAACGAATGGTGTGATGAAGAAAACGATCGCGTAGCTTTTTAATTCAATTTGAGGGAACGTTTCACAAAGCAGATTAAAATATTCCCCTACAGTCTTTCCTCCAAATTTGTCTCATGGAAAACAAAGTGATTGAATGGAAAACTAGCCGGATAAGCTAAGCCAAAGTCAGGTCTGTCCACTGGGAGGAGAACTAAGCACATTCGTGCTGGACAGTCCTGAGTTTGGGATCAAATTATCCAGCTTTAGGGTCATTCTACAGAAACGTCCATTTTTGTGTCCCTAGCGTTTACAGATATTACACTTGAAAAACATGTTAGGGTTACAATTTATTTACATTTTAAAATAAAACAATGTTATTTTAACAATTACACCTTCTTGAGCCTCAATTTAGCAATATTGGTTTTTAAATCAATCATATTGAATTCCAAGCACCACAGAAGAGCTCGTCCTCACAGTCATGTTTGAGGTAAAAAACGTTTTTCTGCAATTTTAACTACAATAATCTATACATGACTATGAAATATATGATTTAAATGACAAAGAAAACAAATGCCAAATAAATATTATAAAATATATAATGAAAGTTGTTGTCCCAGGAGTCGTGTCACTGGTGTTACCGCGTAACAAAAAATCTCTTATTTTGAAATAAAAGTCACACTGATGACATCACTCGACTTCCTTTTACCTGTTTTCTGAGGATCTATGAAGAAAAGCACATGGTGAGTCCACTGTGTCTTTCAGTTATCAGAGATTTTCTCATTCAGCTCATGATTTCATATGAAGCTTTTAGCTGAAGTCACTGGTGTGACCGACTTTATTCTGAGGTAACTGTGAAAAAATAGAACACAAATGGATTAAATTCCATATTTTAGTGGATATTCCCTGATTGACAACATGTGGTTTGATGCTCTGTAGCAGCCAATTTGGTAAAATACATTTTTCATTAAAACGTCTCTGGTGTTCCTTTATTATGTGTAACACCAATGAGGATCAGTAACACCAGTGACCCCTATGGATAGAGAAGTGGACGTTTCTGTAGAATGACCCTTTACTGAGAAATCCTGCTTTGTGAAATTTCCTCCAGGACGTCTTTAACCTCCCGCTGTCTTTAAACCCTTCCGCACCCACAGCCTCCTCACATCCCCACATTCGGACCATTTGAGCTGAGTGTGTTTCAGTGGGCTCAGTTTACTTTTGTTAAAATGTCAAAGTTGCTGTATCAACACTTGATGCTCATATTAACTTCTAAATATTTATAAATTAGTCAGAATTGCACCTGTTATTGGTTGTAGTTTAAGTATGTGGTTTGGTTGAAGGGCAGTTAAATTAGGCCTCATTATTACTCTTCCATTTATCACCTGCTGTAGTCGCTGTATTGTTCTTTCCTTCGCTAGATATGAAGATACCATGTAAAAGAAAACAGATGTAATAAATATTTTTTCTATTTATTACTGTTGATCTAGGAATATTCTGCTGAACTGTAATGATTTTTGTAACATTATGATTGTAAATGTGTCATACTACTCTTAAAAATAAACTTGAATTTGAATAAACTTTGACTCCAGTCTATTTAATAAACGGCGAGGTTAGATTTAAAGAGACGCTCCCAGCCCAAACGAGAATATAACCACTGCTACCCCAGTCGCAAACATGCCTACTCACCTCTTACGGTCACACCGCAGCATCTCTAGAGGGAGCTTTTCAAGTTTAAAGATAGGAAAGTCACCTCTGATGATGCATCTTGAAGGTTGAAGGGCCTTTTGAACTGCTCTGGGTGGAGCTTTTGGGGGTGGACTGTTTGAAACAGAGCTGGATTATAAGGAGTCTGGCCTCTTCCTATTTCCCTTGTTATATTAAAAACAGGACTGAAAAATAGCAGGGGGCGCCCACGAGCGAGTCCTCAATGAATGGGAGTGAATGGAGCTCAGCGGCTAAAAATGAAAAGTTCATATAGTTTCTATTCACTGAACCAGAGCTTTCCTTTAATTTTAGACAGTAGAAGGATGGATTTCACTAAAAAAGCAAAGAAAACTCACCTGTATGTTTCCTTTATTCTACAGCAAACGGGTTTTGGGCAGCAGAAGGCTAACATTACTGCTACTGAGAGCCGATTGGTTAGCATTACTGCTACTGAGAGCTGATTGGTTAGCATTACTGCTACTGAGAGCTGATTGGTTAGCATTATTGCTACTGAGCGCCGATTGGTTAGCATTGCTGCTACTGAGCTCTGATTGGTTAGCATTGCTGCTACTGAGTGCTGATTGGTTAGCATTACTGCTACGGAGTGCACATTGGTTAGCATTACTGCTACGGAGTGCTGATTGGTTAGCATTACTGCTACTGAGAGCTGATTGGTTAGCATTACTGCTACGGAGCGCTGATTGGTTAGCATTACTGCTACGGAGCACTGATTGGTTAGCATTACTGCTACGGAGCACTGATTGGTTAGCATTACTGCTACTGAGAGCTGATTGGTTAGCATTACTGCTACGGAGCGCTGATTGGTTGGCGAGTGGAGCAGCTCATTGGCTGTTCGCTCTCACTGACGTCATCAACGTACATGAGGCGCCGTTTTAAACTCCTATAACTCGAGTTTAAAAGCTCTTAAAAATATAACAGCAGTGTTAAAATGTTTTATGCTGTTCTGTGTTCAGGAAATGAATGAATTCTTTTACATTAAAAATGTTTCAGCATTTGTAAACTATGATTTTGCTCAAATACTCCATCTTAACCCATTCACTTTGGACTTGGGAGTGCCCTCTAGTGTTTGAGAAACCCAGAACACATTACAGAGCGGTGTTTTTTTTCCCTGCTAAGCTGGCTAAATGCAGGAAATGGCTAACGTTACTTGGGAGGTTCCTGATGGACGCGTGTTGTATTTGCGTAATGCATGCTGGGTATTTAGAAACTCTTGATGGACAAACATGAAAATGATATTAAATGTGAAGGCTGAGGGCTTCAATGCTGAGCTACAGAACACAGCATAAGACAACAAACAACATATTAAACATTCATTTTAATCCAGATTGCAAAATACGGATTACCGTCATTCTGACCAATGAGTCAGAATTGTTCACTGTTACAGTACTAGGAACCAGACATCTGAAGCACTTAATGGCTCTAAAAGCTTCATCCCATTAAATTATTACACAAAATGGTTATGAGTGCATTGCTTGATACCTGAAACATTGTTTTGTGATAGTTTTGTTATAAAGTTTTGGCCTAAAACGATTTGGTCAGACTCTGAAGATGAGACGACACTAAATTCCCAAACTGTCGTCACCACTGAGCAGCTTTTCAGTCGGCAGCTGTGACAGAAGAACAGCTGAACAACCTGGAATCAGCCAGAAATGAACCCAACACCATTCGCCAAACTAAATGGGCTGTAAGATGCTTTACAGACTGGCTGGAACAAAACAACATTAATACTGATCTGGCAAAAACTGACAAAACTGAGCTGAACTTGATATTGTGGCAGTTTTATGGCTCAGTCCGATTTTGTCAGACTCTGAAGATCAGACTACACGTCAGTGGTGATGACAGTTTGGGAATTTAGTGTAAGGAACTGGAGAACGAACTGCCAGCTGTGCAGCGAGTGGGCGGAGCTCATTACTCTGACGTAGCAACAAGCTGCTCGTTAAGGAACTATAATTTGGTGAAGGAACTGCGAACATTAAAACATATTAAACGCCGCGTTCACGGCCCAGTTTATTAATTTATTACTGTATTTAACTGTTGTATAAAAGCAATAGAACACTCGAGGAGTGTGTTATCGCCAATAACATCACGGCTGTGATTTGGTCGCAATAACACTCCCTCTCGGGTTCTATTGCTTAAATAAGACGCATAAAACACACTCACTGGTCATTTTGAATTGCAGATAAAAAGGTGATATTTGTAGTGCAGATATAACATCTAATACTACAATGGTGAGCAATTTTGACACAGTAAATTTCTCTAGAAAGGCAACCTGCTGCTTAAATAAGCATTTAGTAGCTCAAATGACCAATGAGAGGTCAGTATGGTATCTTACTCTGCTAAGGTTACTGTGAAACACAAGGGCCTTAAGGAGGAGGCCCAAAGAGTCTGCAGTAGTGCGGCTAGGCTAACCATGATAGCTAAAGTTAAAAAAGATCTGTTCTCAGAGTTTCTCTACATTTCCATCATTCACTGAGCACAGAACGATGTACTGTGTGGAGAAGACGACGACTGACCCTCATCTAATGCTTACGGTTTGACCCACAGTGGCTAAAAGATTTTCCTTGCTTAAATAAAAACAAAACATGTTTATATTTTATATGCTGCTCTGTCAGACAGATGACAAAGGAATGTTACAGCAATTTCATGCTATTCAGAACATCTAAAGACTTAACCGGGTGGTCTTTGATTGGTTCCATTTCAGCTGGCTAAGTTTAGAGCAGTGGTCACCAAACCTCCTCCTGGAGATCCACTCACCAGAGTTTAGTTCCAACCTGCTTCTAACGGGCTCCCTTCCCCTTACCTGACACTAATGCATCTGATCAGCCAATCAGGGGTTGCTGTAGAAGTTGATTAGCTGGAGCAGGTGTGGCAGATTGAGGCTGAACAAGACTCGGCAGGAAGGCGGATCTCCAGAACAGAGTTGGAGACCACTGAGAACAAAGACTCAATCTGAGTGAAGTTGAGCGACAGACATACAGAATCTTTCTGATTATTAAAGTTACAGTGGAGATTGTTATTTCTGCTCTTCTTCATCTGTTCAGAGACAGTATGTAGAGGAGGGGGCGGAGTTTAGAGACAAGCTGTTTACAATTTACATAATACATCATGCATATTCATGAACATTTTGCATTCTTAATGAGCGTTGAGGCTCAGGGACGCTCCTCTGCAATTTTTTTGGACATGACAATAATACATAAACATACACTGATCAGGCATAACATTATGACCACCTCCTTGTTTCTGCGCTCATTGTCCATTTTATCAGCTCCCCTTACTATATAGGTGCACTTTGTAGTTCTACAGTTACAGACTGTAGTCCATCTGTTTCTCTGATACTTTGTTAGCCCCCTTTTACCCTGTTCTCCAGTGCTCAGGACCCCCATGGACCCTCACAGAGCAGGTACTATTTGGGTGGTGGATCATTCTCAGCACTGCAGTAACACTGACGTGGTGGTGGTGTGTTAGTGTGTGTTGCGCTGGTCTGAGTGGATCAGACACAGCAGTGCTGCTGGAGGTTTTAAACACCTCAGTGTCACTGCTGGACTGAGAATAGTCCACCAACCAAAAATATCCAGCCAACTGCGTCCTGTGGGCAGCGTCCTGTGACCACTGATGAAGGACTAGAGGATGACCAACACAAACTGTGCAGCAGCAGATGAGCTGCTCTACAAGGTGGACTGACAAGGTAGGAGTGTCTAATAGAGTGGACAGTGAGTGGACACAGTGTTTAGAAACTCCAGCAGCACTGCTGTGTCTGATCCACTCGTACCAGCACAACATACACTAACACACCACCACCACGTCAGTGTTACTGCAGTGCTGTGAATGATTCACCACCCAAATAGTACCTGCTCTGTGAGGGTCCATGGGGGTCCTGACCACTGAAGAACAGGGTAAAAGGGGGCTAACAAAGTATCAGAGAAACAGATGGACTACAGTCTGTAACTGTAGAACTACAAAGTGCACCTATATAGTAAGTGGAGCTGATAAAATGGACAATGAGCGTAGAAACAAGGAGGTGGTCAGAATGTTATGCCTGGCCGGTGTATTTAACAGTTAATTACTCAATATAGGTATTTTTTTGTTTCAACATATGACATATTTTGCATCAGAACTGACAAATCAGAGGCAGATCAATTTGATTCAGGCCAACCAATCAGAGTTCCTTTGTCATGGTTTCAGACAAACCATGATGCTGGCAGAACAGCTCTGCTTGTGGCAATACAATAAACAACATGCTGACTAACATGCGGAGGATAAAGAAAACAGCTGGTGGTCCAGAGCTGAAAGACTGAGTATCTCAGTACGACATAGTGACTGTTTATGGATGGTTTAGCTTGTTTTCTGTAGAACGAGGTGTTCCCACTGTTTAGTTGCAGGGCTTAATAGAAAAATGGTAAATTCATTGTCGCTTCTGCTCCAGTAATCAGTTTCTGCCTCTGCTTTTATGTCTCAGATGGCTTAAAGAAAAACCCAAACACATTGGACTTGATGTGAAGTTTCCGCTGCGTTATGGTGTGAACAGGCCTTTAGGCCCACGTTTATTAAACTTCACACAATTCAAATGCTAATCTGGGACCAGCTTAATCTTATATGAGAATAAAACCTTAAAGCTTAGATCAGTTTTCTTACTCTGAGATGCCTCATAAACATGGGCCTTAAATATATCCACTGAATTGTCTGTGTTTATAGGCACTCTGTCTCTAGAAAGTGGTGCATTTACAGCAGTTTAAACATAAAGGAGAGGTGGACGATATGGCAATATGGCAAAAATATCACAATACTTAGACATTTTCATGGTACCGATTTTTTTTTCCCCAGTTGCCTCCCCAATTTAGTTGTATCCAATTCCACCCACAAGTTAGGTCTCCCACAATCACACAATACCACCAACTCTAGGCAAAACGTAGCACAGGCTTCTTCCAAGACCTGTGAAGAGCCACTGCATCTTTTCTAACTGCCGCTAAAGCAACAGCATTAGATGTATGACGATATTGTTGTTGTGATAAACCATGTCCTAATCAGGCCTGTTTTATTGGCCCAGAAAACACTAAGACACCTGCACTGACTAGCATCATGTTGAGTGATTGGGGTAGGTTGGGGCCGGTTCATATCACCACCACTGTAAAGACATCTGAACCATTTCACACCAAACCCCTCTGAATCACTGTTTATACCTCAACAAATGTTTTGAAAGAAAACATCAGAAATTTTAAAATTTCAGTGGAATTCCCCTTCAATAATGCCTTATTACTGAGTCTCCAATGTGAATATGTAGCAGTATAATCACAATACTGGGATAATATCGTTGTATCGCCCACCTCTTAATGAAAGAACAGTGTTTGTCAAGCAGCTGGAGCTGCGCCGGTTTAGCCATTCGGCCGAATAAGAAGTGGAAATCAAGACAAAGCAGACCAAATTAAAAACGAACCCCATTGTCTTTATTTAGTTAGTCATTTTACAGTAGTCACTCTTAAAGTAGCTGCCTTGAGGTTTTTTCTTTTTTCCTGCCTTTTTTTTTCTCCTCATCGTTTCAATTTTTCGTCCTCACTTTGATCAACACAAAGGAAGAAACAATGGAAAAAGAATGAGAAAAACAACCAAAATAAAGAAAAAAGTAACGAAATGGATTTTAAAAAATGCCCCTGAACAAACAAGAAAATAGGAATTTTGGCAAGAGATTCATTGATTTCATTCCAACCCTGTGCAGTACAGTTTGGTTCGGACGATGCTGGAGGTAAAGGGGAGGGGGGGTCAAGTCAGGGAAAATGGGTCAAAGGTCATTTTCAATACAGAAAAATGAAGGTAGGTGATACATATAGGAAAAAAAAAAACACCTGATATTCATGGAATGATGCGTTTTCAATCAATTTCGCCAACCCATAATCCTCTCCTGCCATGCTAACGAATGATGGCTCAACCTGATATGCAAATATAAGCAGTGGATTGTGCACATTTTTCATATTTCCATTTCATATGGATGTCCACATTATCTTAGAGGGAGAAAACTGACCTGAACGTATGTACAAAACCGCGGTAAGGCATCCACCGACATGGAACGTGAGCAACAGTCACTCAAAGGAAAAAATGCCACTGCGAGGGGTCGTCGGTCGAGCCGCTATTTCTTTTAAACCCTCAATTCAAGAACATTGTCCACTGCAAAGTACTGGACCCTGTATTGGAAAAGCCAACGGTCACTTCTCTACAGCCAGCAGTGAGTGCAACATGTTGGTGTGCGTCATTACTGTAAGTTAGGGCTGCACGATACATCGTCTGTGAATCGTTATTGCGATATTGGCTTCTGCAATACTGATACGCAAATGCAGTGTAGGGCTGCACGATATATCACTATAGCAATATTTAATATCTTTTTCCAATACTGATTTCACAGAAGGCTGCAATATGCAAACGAGCCCTCCAGCCAGTCACAGCCTGCTGTGATGATCATGACCAATCACAGCTGCAGAAGAGTTTGTGTGGGTGTCCTTTGTAAACCAAGAAGTGTCAATTATTTTTGGTCAAAATCTGTCACATTATTGAGTTTTTCATATATTACATGGCATTACAATATGTAGCATCATCACCACAGTAAATTTTGGTCTTTAAAGAAAAGAAATCCTGTTTTTTTCCCAAACTTTCTGCTTAATTTAATAGTTAAGATGTAAACAGAGTCGTTCAGACTGGTTTGGTGTGAAACGCTCTGTTCTAGAGAAACTTACTGAGTCAGAACTGTTCACAGTGGTGGTGATAGGAACCAGACGTCCACCTCTAAAAGCTCCCTCACAGAAAGTTACTACATGAAATGGTTATGAATTCACTGCCTGATGACTGAGACACTGTTTTATGATAGTTTTGAGAAGATTTTGGCCTTAAAATCCATTCATGGTGGAGGGATACATAATATGCAGGGTGTTATGAGGCAAAATAGTCCCCAAAGAAAACTTATCAGATTTTTTTCAATATTTTCCATCTTTAATATTCAATAGAAACTCAGAAGACTCGTGTAGGTTCACTGGTGGTTTTGGATAGTAAATAAAATGTCTATATTTGTGTTGTAGTCATGGCGACCCCTGGTTCCTATCACCACCACTGTAAAGACATCTGAACCATTTCACACCAAACCGCTCTGAATCACTGTTTATACCTCAACAAATGTTTTGAAAGAAAACATCAGAAATTTTAAAATTTCAGTGGAATTCCCCTTCAATAATGCCTTATTACTGAGTTTCCAATGTGAATATGTAGCAGTATAATCACAATACTGGTATTCTGCTGATATCGTGCAGCCCTACTAGAAAGTAAATCACTGAGCAGCTCCTGTTTACGTGTTTCGGACTGAATGAGGTGAACTCTCAGCCAGTGTTTACTCTCCGAAAACCAAACAGACTACAGCTGCAGACGTGTGGCTCATTTCTTTGACCTCAACACAAAGCAAGGAAAACAACACTATGATTTTACTGTGAAATTATAACCCATGATAAACTCCAGCCCTCTACATTCATTCACACATTCATACGCACAACAACAAACCGTATTTTGGCTCGTTTACAACTAACCATGTGTCTGCGAGGAGTGTTTATTTGCACATGTTACACTCTGGCTCATTAAAAAGCTAGACCTCAAGAACAATTTGGTGGTCAAAATCCAAGGTTTTAGGAAACGGAAGCCCCTCTAACACTGTTCGGACCCTGTTATGCCAATTTCACTGCTTAAAACAGTCGATTTTTCTTTGTAAATGTATCTACAGGTTGACAAATACTGTCTAAACCAGAGGTCTTCAGATCCAGACCTTTAATCCAGTAATTTTTGTAATCACTGGTAACTGACCCCTTGATGGAGCTGACTGGACTAGCGCATATGTACCAGTAAATACCAAGTCCAGGACCAAAATCTGGATTAAAGGTCTGTTTCTGGACGGCCTCTGCCTTAAACCAGTGATGTGGCCTAAATCAAGTCTGAAAATGATATTTTAACTCAAATGAAGGAATAACAAAAGTAAGAGAGTGGGGGAAAAATTATATTCTAATGCTGTTCTGCATTTTTCACACATTTTATGACAATACTGAACAGGCTTTCGGAGCAGTGCAGCCTGTTAGCACGCTACTAGAGCCGCTCCTGCAGTTTTTCGGGAGTAGCCGTTGGCCGTTAGACAGAGTGATTTCCCTGCATTAGCCGAACAAACGTTTCAGGAGTGTGTGACACCAGCGTTATTTTAAAATTTCGATTCAGAGGGTTTAGCAGCTTCGAGTACCCGCCTCAATGTGATCTAGTGAAGGAAGAGAGAGTCGGAAAACAACAAAAAAAAGTCTTAAAAACGAGTGCGGTGAAGGGCAAACTGATAGCAGCCCGAATCCCCTCACTTTCACGCACCTGATGAGGGTCAGAGCGCGCATTCTCAGTGCAGCGTGGGGAGAAATTCAGAGGGTGCGGGTTACAGCGCCCCCTATAGCAGAGCAGAACAAACAGAGCAGAGTTTATAACGACAGCGAGTCTTGGCAAAGCTGAGTGTGGCACTGGAGTGGCAAGGTTCTGGAGCAGGACTGCATATTAAACCCAAAACAGTCCAACACAGAGGTTCCGGATGTGGCGCCTGCAGAACCGGACGAGGAAACGCACCGATAGCACAGAACACGAGGAGCAACGGAGGCGGAGCAAGGAAAGAAAGGCGGGGCTAAAGATGACCATGGGAAAGCAGGCGTGGCGTGCATGGCACGGATGGAGGGGAGGGAGGTTTGAACCATCACCACACTCACACATTCACATGCGTACACAATCAAAAAAGATGAGGGCGGGGAAATGGGAAAAGGGGGTGTGGCCTGGTTGAAAAGTTAGTCAAAGAAAGAAAAAGAGAAGAGAGAAAATGAGGAAGGAGAAAAGTAATATCAGCCTCTGTGAAAAAAATATTTAAAAAGAAATAAAAAAAAAAAGTGGGGGACAAAATGCAGGCCCAGGATGAGCAGGTGGGGAGGTTTAAGGTGAAAAGTTATTTAAAAAAAAAAGGAGAAAGAGAGTGAAATAACAAAAAATGAGAAAACTAGTGATACTGGGTTCAGTGAGGGGACAAAAGAAAAAGAAAAAGAAGAAAGGGGTGTGGCCTGAGCGAGAAGTTAATAGGGGGTGGAAAAAAGGGGAGGAAAAAGGAAAAGTCACACAGGAGATGTAATATTGAGGTGATGGTATGGCCATGGTAAACAAACGAAAACTAACCCCGCCCCCTCAGGCTCAGGCTCGACTCAAACCGGCTCCCTCGACTCCCTCAAAGGAATTCTGGGTAAGCAGACGGACAGTGAGCACCCCCACCCCCCCGAAACTGAAAGTAGGTACATTAACACTGTTTACAGCTTTCACACAGGGGTCTCACGCTCACTCCAGCCCCCCACTCTGGCTCGTTTTGTTTTTGTTTGGAAGAACCTCTCTAGCGGTGGATACATTCTGTGTAGAGTTACACTGTTAGCCGTCCACTGCCTAGTGCAAATATGCCGCGAGTAGAGCTGGCTTCTCCGCTAGAACCCTGGGAGCCTTACCTGCGTACAGGTGAGTGGTGGGTGGGGGGGTTGGGGGAGGGACTGGATAGACCGGAGGATTGGGGAGGGGTGGGCTGCTGAGCAGACAAACTGGATTATTTTACAGTAAAGCACATTTACACATACATACACGCACTCACGCGCACACAGCACTGATACTGAATATGTACATGCTTGTTGTCTTTTCTCTTGTCTGTTAAGTCCATTCACAAATAGTTGATCCAGGAACAAAAATAATAATAATAATAATTATTATAATAACAACTGCAGCAAACAGGTTCCCCCATCTGTGTGGCTCGCTGAGCGCCGGCCGTGTCTCCGGGACGTCCTGTAGTGTGGGTGGGTGTGGGTGGGGGAGGTCTTTAGCTGTTCTTCAGCAGCAGTCTGTCGTCAGGGGAGGGGAAGGAGTGGATCTGTCCGGCGTCCGGAGAGACGAGTCCGCAGGAGCGCAGGTCCACGCTCTGCAGGGACACGCACCGCCGCAGCAGCGGCAAACACTGCTCCGTCACCTTCACACAACCTGGAACATGCAGAGAGTTACAGTGAGCTGACAGCACTGATGATAAATCTTCATGAACAGATACATACATTACAGGCAGGGTGGGCAATATAACACCATCATTAGTGAAGCACCGAAAGGAAAATTCTTGACCAAAACCTAAATGTAGGAAACTTGGCTGATAACTGAAAGAAAGGGCTCGTTTACATTTAATTGAAATAAACTAATAATGCTGGTGATGCTTCAATATGCTAAGAATATGGTGAAAATATGGTGAGGACACACACACACACAAAATATATATATATATATATATATATATATATATATATATATATATATATATATATATATATATATATATATATATATATATGTGAATATTGTAATATGGTGAGGAAAACAAGCATATGGTGAGATTGTGTGAGTATATGGTGAGCATATGGTGAGACTGCGAATATATGGTGAGCATACGGTCAGTGTTATGAGCATTAGGTGAGATTGTGTGAGTATATGGTGAGATGGAGTACATGGTGAGTATATGGTGAAGGAGTATATGGTACGCATATGGTGAGATTGTGTGAGTATATAGGGAGAATATGGGGAGATTGTGAGTATATGGTGAGAATATGGTCAGTAGAACATGAGCATTAGGTGAGATTTTGTCAGCATATGGTGAGCTGGAGTATATGCTAAGTATATGGTGAAGGAGTATATGGTAAGCATATGGGGAGATTCTGTGAGTATATGGTGAGAATATGGTCAGTATAATGAGCATGTGGCGAGATTGTGTGAGTATATGGTGAGATGGAGTATATGGTAAGTATATGGTGAGACTGTTTAAGAACATGGTGAGCATATGGTGAGTATTTGTGAGGACATAGTGAGCATATGGTGAGTATAAAGTGAGCGTATGGCGAGACTGCATGAGTAAATGGTGAGGTACCTGCGAGGTTGACGTGCGTGAGGCTCTCTCTCAGTGGAGATACGGGAGAGGTCAGCGTGTGAATGGTCTGGTCTGTGATTTGGCCGCACTGACTCAGGTCCAGCTTGGTGAGATGAGGCAGGTAACGGACCAGCAGTCGTGATGCAGCATCTGTCACCTCCAGCCCAGATAACCGCAGTTCTGACACATTCTGGAAACGTCCACCACGGTTCTCACCTAAAACCACACAAACAGGAAACAGACGTTACACATTTCACAACAACAACAACAACAACAACAACAACAATCCCAATGACTATTTCTTTCAGTTTTTATCCTGGTTTAATTTTAGTTATGTAAACTCTTTGTGTATATATGTGTCTCATATATCTGCTATACCCATTAAGCTTCATCTGCCAATATATTTGCGCCAATGACATGACGTGCATTGTTTCATATTTAACAGTAATAGCATGCACATTATTTTTTTTTTTATACCTCATTTATGTGAATAACTTTTCAGTGCATCAAAATAAAATTAATTTTATTTATGACTCCCAATATCTAAGAATGTCAGGTGGTGCAACCATCCAATTATATATGCACATTAAGAAAACTACTAAAAAGGCTATTTACTTGTATACAACTGTAAATACAAATCCTCTGGCATGATTTTGTGCTTAAAACCTTTAAAATCATAACATGTTGCAAAGTAATGCAGCTTTGAAATGATTTAACTCACTGTAAATTCTCACTTCCTCAAATGCTACGCGGCACAAACGACCACAAACGCCTGACATGCTGTTAAGAAAAAGTGGGCAGGCTATTGCATCATAAAGATGACCCCAAGTGACCCTTGCAATGCGACGGTCAATAGCCCTTTCATAAATACTGAAATACTGTCATTTTTGAGTTGTGATCGGTCATCAATTTACCAAGTCAGGTGGTGCGACCCAAGGAAAACCATGTGTTATAATGCTAAACGTTATAAACATAATTATGTTAAGTTATTTGAATACATGTATGCATAAACCTGAGGAACAATGGTTTTTACAGGGGTCCGAGTTCTAAGGCTAGTTTAAACACGTTTTCAGTGGGGGTAAATAACTTTAAATATATGTTTATTATTACCGTGTGGTTGCACCATTAAAAATTTTCTGTGTTGTAAAACTGATGATTCTGTTTAAAAATGAATTCATACCATGACGGTTTGATTCTTCGATTCATCAAGAGGGTTTAATTCAACACTTTTTCAATAAGAATATTTTAAATGATAATTTTAAAAGCTTTATTCCTTAATGACTCATTTTTATTCAAGTATAACTGCTGATATTTCAAGTTGTCTCTACCATGTAGATCCGGCAGAGAGTGGCTTAAAGACATTCCAGTTCTAAACCATTAGTTCAAACATTTTTATCTGCTGTCAGCTGACAACAACCAACAGACTGTAGCTTGTAAACTCTTTGCAAATGTTCCCTTTGATATGTTTACCCTGCAGTCTGATCCGGCGCTAGTTCCCATTTTTGTGCCAAAGAGAGGCCAGAAATAGTTCATGTCCAGTCAGGGCAAGCTGACCTTAAAAGTGCCTGGCTAAGGCCGTTTCATCAGAGGATTGTCTGAACGTTACATTTTTGCAGTCTGATGCTACTGTCTGGAATATAATTGTATGTATTTATGTAAATACAAGGTAATCTCATGCATATACAGTACATTTTTAACTTCTGTCATTGTAATCAGATGAGCAGGAGAGGATCACCATATTATTCTTTGCTGTGCTTTCCATCTCCATCCTTTCACACTAACACTAAAGATACTAATTATAAAACTGGCCTTACAGGTTGTTTTGCATTTCTACTTGACTCTTGTGACTCAACCATGTAGACACCGCGTTCTACCCAGTTAGGGAAAACCATTCTTCTCCCAAAGGAGTAGCAGCTCGGGCTGCGTGTAGCAATTATTTCAATAATCAATTAGTCTACATTAATATTCATTAATCAGCTAATCTAACTATTCTCCCATCTTCGGTTCCTCTCTTTTTCATTCGGCAACACGTTTCATCTGTGCAAAACAAAAGCCATATCGCCCCCTACACTTCCTGTACTGTATTACAGTCTGTCAGAGTGACTGTGTGGATCATATGAACATTATAGAGGCTTTTTAAATGAAACAGTAGAAGCCATATTGCCCCCTACACTTCCTGTAGTGTATTACAGTCTGTCAGAATGACTGTGTGGATCATATGAACATTATAGAGCTTTTTAAATGAAACAGTAAAAGCCATATTGCCCCCTACACTTCCTGTAGTGTATTACAGTCTGTCAGAATGACTGTGTGGTTCATATGAATATTACAGAGCGCCAGGCAGCACACGGTTCCGCTCAGATTGCAGGATGTACCTCTGGTAAAGCCAAGGTGCGGTAGATACCTGTGCGTGTGTCGGTGGAGGGCGGAGCCAGCAGCTCTTTCAGGTGCGAGTCTTTGAGGTCTTCCACTCGGCTGAGGTCCAGGAGACGCAGACATGGACACACGGCCTGACAAAGAGCGGATACAGACGACCACGTACAGCCCGACACATTCAGCTCCAATAAACCTGAGAGGGGGGAGGAGGAGAGATGTTTATATCAGGTATAACACAAACAGATATTTACAATATGTATGTAAGGGTGTGTGTGTGTGTGTGTGTGTGTGTGTGTGTGTAATATATATATTACACACACAGATTACAAACAATTTACTGTAAAACCACCACATAAAAAGTACAGAATGTGTCACTTGAGTGTGTGTTACAAGTTTAAAATGCTTCAAATGTCTAAGCAGTATTAAACCCAATGTGAGAAGTCAATGTACACCTCTGCTCCGCTCTGGGCAGGTGTGCTCACTACCCCCTAGTGTGTATGTGGTGTTTCACTGCATGGATGGGTTAGATGTGGAGGTGAAATTTCCCCATTGTGGGACTAATAAGGGTCACTTAATCTAATCTAATCTCAACATATCACTGAAACATAACTCTGAAAATCCCATAGAAACGCTAGCAGATCAGCATTATCTTGGCGGTATTCGGGGTACTTATAAAGTGATTTCTGCAGTAAACGCTGCTATTTAACGCCTGGTTGTGTGAAGTTCAGGAAATTACTCTGAATAAAATTTTTAAAAATGTTCATAAATTGGCATAAACATGATTTCACATTACAGTGAATTGCTTTTAAAGGCCTCCCTTTTATCTTTTTCAGTATTTTTTAGAGTAGGCTCTAAAATGTACATTATAAAGGCTCTGTATAGTACATTTTTGTTCAGTTATCCCATTTAAAAAACAAAATATTAATCATCAAAATTAAATAAATCAGTAAAATATTAATCTAACCAATATAACTACTAATCTAGACTACTAATCTAACCAATATAACAAGCTAAACTATATAATAGGCGGTTAGAATAAAACCCACCTTGTAAGCGATTGATGAGCCACAGAAGCTGTTTTTTGGAGATATTGGTAAAGCCCAGATTGAGTGAGACGGGCTGGCGGCGGATTATACCGCTCAGCATTGGGGGGGTGATGGACCTCTGACGACTCAAATCGATCTGAGTCCACAACCTCTTATCACAGCACCTGAAAATCACACACGAGAGGAATAAAATGACCATTCAGAGCAGATAACTATCAAACACCTCACAAACATGATGCAGTACTGACATTCACTCCAAACCTGCAACCACTCAGCCCTGAATTACAAACCCAAAGTCCAAACAGTCCAAAGGAACCACAGACAAAATCCAAAAACAGAAGGCATTGATTTAAAAATATACTTTGACCTGTATTTGAACCAATTTAATACAAAGACAAGAGATATGTAATGTTTTATTTTGTTAACTTCAATATTTTATGTAAATATATATTCAGTCTGAAGTTGATGTTTGCAACACGTTCCAAAAAGTTGGGTCAGGAGCAAATTAAGACTTGCAAATGTTGTTTGAACATTTCACATCTTAAACAGGTGTACATGAAAATGTGGATATGAAAGGAGCATCCAGGAAAACCAGAGTCCTTTATGAGCGAGGATGGGTCGAGGCCCACCACTTCACACAAAATGCATCAGCAAACCTTCCAACAGTACAAAAACACTCCTCAGCCAGGGATTTCGCCCCTACAGCACATCATAATATGAGCAGATTCAGGAAATCCAGAGAAATCTCTGGCATAAAAGAAAAGGCTGAAAACTACAAATGTCTGTGACCTTCGACCCCTCAGACGGCACTGCATTAAAAACTGGAACGCATCAGTGATGGATTTCACTGCATAGGCTCTGGAATACTTTGGCAAACCATTATCAATAAACACCGTCTGTCATGCATCCAGAAATGCAAGTTAAGACCGTACTGTGCACAGCGGAAGTCAAATATCAACAACATCCAGAAACACCGCCGACTTCTTTGGGTTTAAGCTTATCTGAAATGGACTGATGCTCAGTGGAAACATGCCTTGTGATCTGACTAGTCAACTTATCATACTGTTCTTGGAAATAATGGACCATCCAGATTGTTACCAACATAAAGATCAAAATCCAGTATCTATCATTGTGTGTATGTGTGGGGGGGGGGGTAACCTGCATATCTATGAAAACACCATTAACACTGAACACATTTTGGAGCAACATGCTGCCTTCTAGATGCCGTCTTTTCAGGGTTGCCATACTTTTTTCAACATGCCAACACCAAAAAACATTCTGCCTGTGTTACAACAGCAAAAAGACTTGTATAACTGAAGAACGGCAAAAAGATCCACTTTCAAAACTGGATTAGTTTGCATTTTCAGTCCCCAAACAATCATTAAGTGCTGTTTAAAGGAAAAGGTGAACACAGTGTAACACAGTGGTAAACATGCTCCTGTCCTAACTTCTTTGGAAAATGCTGCAGGCATCAAATTTACAATGTGCGTATATTTACAGAAAAACAATGAAGTTCATAAGGCAAAACATCATATATTGTGATGAGTTAAACGGCATATATTGCAGTGAGTGACGTTTGTTTATTTGATGTTTGTTAATGACGCCTATAGAGGGCGGCGGTGAGTGACATTTGTGTATTTGACATTTTCTCTCTATTATAAACCTGTAAAGCTGTAGTTTTTATTGTTTTAGTAGTCTTTACACTGTACTTCCGAAGAAGTGTGTGAAATCCTGGAAATCCATGCTGAAACACTTAGATCTTACCAGCGGCTCCACGTCCTGCAGACCCTCATGCAGACGCAGAGCTGCTTCTGGCTGAGGTGCTGAAACACTCGGAGCCAGACGTCCCGGGGCAGGACGTGCGAGGCGCCGCTGTCCAGCGGGAGGCAGTGCGGTTCGGGGCAGGCGGGCGGCGGACGCACCAGGTGCCTCTCCATCTGTACGGGACGAGGGGGTGAGGGCACGGCCGCAGGGCTGCGCTTCACTAACTGGGCCGCTGCCAACCGAGACGGGCAGGAGGCCGCCGAAACACCACCTGCATTCGACAGGATTGCCCCGCTTCCTCCGTTAGCCGTCCCACTTCCCGTCGTCGTCGTGCTGCTCTTGGCGGACGGCCCCGTCTGTCTGCCTCCAGCGCGGAGCTTACTGCCACTTCTGGCCTTTCCCGTACCGCCCGTCTGCATGATGTATACACAATAAATAAAAAAAATAAAAAGAGATTGGATATCAGAGAGGCTAAATAACATGAATGCCTTGGTTAGTCAAACCACCCACAAAACTCTCACCGAGAAACATCTGTGATTGGTCGGGATGGTCACAAAATTAATTTAATATCATCGCCGATGCACAAAAACCTTGCATCTCTACTTCTGTCTTTTTTTGGTTGAAAACTCTGGTTATCCTTTATATTCTGTTCTGTTTTTACATTGTCATTTTTCAACCTCTCTTTATCCCCCAGAATTAACCAGCCTGTTTTTGTTACTGTGCCTTAAGACTTATATATGTAAATGAGGTCTGCTCTGACTGGCTCCCTTGTATTGTGTCTCGTTCTAAAATCAGTCGTTTCAGAGTTGCAATGTTTATCAAACTGTTAAGTTGGGACTGTGGGGGTGGGGGTGGGGGTAAACTCCTTTCTGGGGTGTGGATTGCTTGGAAAGTGATCCATTTGCTTCCTGACAGCCAGGAACAGTACAACATTTAATCGTTTTGACAACTTCCACTCCATTAACTCTGATACACACTGCAGGAGCAGGACCAAACATCAGTTTAACAGGAATGGGTGGGGCTACGCTGCCCAGGGCTGAATGGGTGGGGCTACGCTGCCCTAGGCTGAATGGGTGGGGCTATGCTGCCCTAGGCTGAATGGGTGGGGCTAGCCAGCCCTAGGCTGAATGGGTGGGGCTACGTGCCCTGGGCTGAATGGGTCGAGCTAGCCAGCCAAAAAGACTAATTTCATCTATTCTGCCTGGCCAGATCGTTTATATTAAAAAGATAAATTTAACATTTTTCATAAAATGTGCAATAAGATCTATTATAAAAAACCAATAAAGTGCACATCTTGCAATAAAATTCAATCAGTTGAGAATATACTGCAATTGTACCGTATTGTGTCGGTGGTTGGTGACTGCACTGCTGTTGGCATTCTCTTTCTCCTGCGTCTCTCGCCCGCCGGCTCTTGTCCGGCCATTCCGCGTTTCCTGACCGTTACTCCTTTTGGTCAGTCCCTCGGAGCCCGGCGGCTGGCCGTGGCCGGCTGGAGGTTGCTGCTGGGTGGAGGACAGTGGGGAAGGTGGAGGCAGAGTTGTAGGCTTTCTGTTTCTGTCCCCGTCCTCGTCCTCCAGCTCTGTTGCCATAGCTGCCTTTCGCCCGCGGGGGGCACTATCACCTCTACGCCGCTGCTGAGGGTCTTCCCCAGCATCCCGTTCCTGTTCGGGCCCCGCCCCCTCCCCCTCAGAGTCCTCGCTGGCACTGAAGCCGAGCTCGGCCAGCCGACGATTCCTCTCCCGTTCCCGCTCCCGTTCCCTGTACGCCGTGGCTGGAGACGAAGGGTCCGAGGCGTTGGCCGGAGAGGCTGAATCAGAATCCGACTCAGAGTCCGATTCCGAGCTGGAGGATGAAGACGACGATGAGTCCCGAGCACGCTCCAGCATTTGGCACATCCGCTTAAACCGCTCCAATTTCTCGCGGTGGTGCGAGCGCTGGTCCTGGCTGGAGGCTGAAGACGGAGGTTGAGCGGTTACAGGACCTGACCCCTGACCTCCAGCAGATGGGTTCGGACCGTTGGTCTCCGCAGAATCAGATGAGTTGGGCTTCTGCTTCTGGGACAAAGAAAGTGTTCTTAAACTGCAAGCTTATAACCCAATTTTACATTTTAAGGTTCTTCTTCAGTATCTACTACAAATTACTCATTACATACTAGGAATTATTCAGCATCTGACATGAATTATTCAGTATCTACAATAAATTACTGATCACCTGCTACGAATTATTCATTATCTATTATAAATTATTCATCAGTCACTATCAATTATTCAGTATCTTCTATTCATGAGTCTGTATATAATTTGAATTACTCAGTATCTACAATAACATTATTCAGCCTCAGCTATGAATTATTCATATACAACTACAAATTATTCAGTGCTGACTAGGCATTAGTCAATTTTGACTACAAATAATTCACCACCTTCTATGAATTATTCAGCATGCACTAAGAATTGTTCAGTCATTATTACTAAATATACAGTATCTGTCGTGAATTATTCAGTAGTTACTATTACTTATTCAGTATCTGCAATAAACTATTCAGTAGCAACTACAAATTATTTAGGATCTGCTACAATTATTCAGTGAAAACTATGATTTATTCAGCACCTACTATGAATTATTTAGTTTTGACTACTCATAATTTATCATCTATTCTGAATTCTTCATTATCTATTAATTATTCAGTACCTACTATGAATGATTCAGTACCTACTATGAATGATTCAGTATCTACTATGAATTATTTGGAGTTTAAGAGGTTAAAACCAATGTAATTAGCCAACCACCATAATTCTTCCTCCTGCTTAAATGAAGTACTCGTACCTTTTTCAGATGCTTTTCCCGAGCACCTTTCATCTGTTGAGACAAAGACAGCAAAAACAAACGATTTCACTGAGGAGCCACCAGTTCCTATTTATAATCTAAACCACATGGCAGAACCTGGAAATTCACTGTTACAGCTACAGAACACACAGTGACCCTCGTATCCAGCAAAGCTGTGCCGGTGGAGAGCACTCGGTAAACAATCCTGAAAAGCAGTAGTGCTCTGTGATTCGCTAACCTTCTTCTTAGGGCCGCTTTCCTGGGCCATCTCCTTCTCCTTCTTGCGTTTGTGTCCGTCCTGTCGGGCCTCGTCGAGAGAAGGCGGTTTCTTTTTGCTGGGCGGCGGATCGTCCGTTATCTTCCAGCGGCCGACCTCGCCGTTATCCAGCCGTCTCTTTCCCAAACCATCACTATCCTGAAAAAGAAAACGACAGCGTGGATTTAGAAACGATACAAAAAGACACAAAAGCTTATGAAATCAAATCTATTTGATTGTTGGTCTTAAATACTTCCACCTGCATCAAAGAGGAATGTAACCAAAAATAGAACACAGAGGGTTTGATATGTTACACATGCAGAAGAGTGACCATACAAAGGAAAAGTAAATAGCCAAATGACATAATGCTCACTGATGGCTACTAGTTTCTATTTATTGGAAGTCATGTGTGAACAAAGTATTTCTTCAATAACCTGTTTAACAACTTCAACTAAGAACTCAAACTTAAAATTGTAACAAAAATTATTTATTCCTAACGTCGAGCTTTGACCAGGCGCTCCTTCAGTTAAAAGAAAAATGCTAAGATCAGTAACTTTCAATTTAATATAATAAGTTACTGTAAACAAACATGGGCATTTAATAATATTTTAACAGGTAATGTAAATGAGTTAAACGTCATGACTAAGGCTGTACAATTAATCAACTGAACTACAATAAGGCCATAATTAAGGCCAAATCACAGTCAGGGGGAGGTCTCAGAACAAACAAGCTGGCAATTAGGACCAATCACAGTCAGGGGGAGGTCTCAGAACAAACAGGCAGTGATCAGGATCGATCACAGTAAAGGGGAGGTCTCAGAACAAAGAGGCAGACCAATCACAGTCAGGGGGAGGTCTCAGAACAAACAAGGCAATGATCAAGACCAATCACAGTCAGGGAGAGGTCTCGGAACAAAGGGGCAGACCAATCACAGTCGCAGAACAAACAAGGCAGTGATTAGGGCCAATCACAATCAGGGGGAGGTCTTAAAATAAACATGTCAGGGATCAGGACCAATCATAGTCAGGGGGAGGTCTCAGAACAAAGAGGCAGACCAATCACAGTCAGGGGGAGGTCTCAGAACAAAGGAGACGGACCAATCACAGTCAGGGGGAGGTCTCAGAACAAAGGAGACAGACCGATCACAGTCAGGGGGAGGTCTCAGAACAAAGAGGCAGGCCAATCACAGTCAGGGGGAGGTCTCAGAACAAAGAGGCAGACCAATCACAGTCAGGGGGAGGTCTCAGAACAAAGAGGCAGACCAATCACAGTCAGGGGGAGGTCTCAGAACAAAGAGGCAGACCAATCACAGCCAGGGGGAGGTCTCAGAACAAACAAGGCAGTGATTAGGACTAATCACAGTCAGGGGGAGGTCTCAGAACACAGAGGCAGACCAATCACAGTCAGGGGGAGGTCTCAGAACACAGAGGCAGACCAATCACAGTCAAAGGGAGGTCTCAGAACAAAGAGGCAGGCCAATCACAGCCAGGGGGAGGTCTCAGAACAAACAAGGCAGTGATTAGGACTAATCACAGTCAGGGGGAGGTCTCAGAACACAGCGGCAGACCAATCACAGTCAGGGGGAGGTCTCAGAACACAGAGGCAGACCAATCACAGTCAAAGGGAGGTCTCAGAACAAAGAGGCAGGCCAATCACAGTCAGGGGGAGGTCTCAGAACAAAGAGGCAGGCCAATCACAGTCAAAGGGAGGTCTCAGAACACAGAGGCAGACCAATCACAGTCAAAGGGAGGTCTTAGAACAAAGAGGCAGGCCAATCACAGTCAGGGGGAGGTCTCAGAACAAAGAGGCGGACCAATCACAGTCAGGGGGAGGTCTACAATGAACAATATCAGTACAATCTCAGTGTCTCCAGGTGGAGGCTGTGTGTCTCACCTTGCTGGTCTTGCCTTCCTTATGGCACTTTGGACATTCCCAGCAGTTCGGGATTTCATCATTGATGATGCCCTCCGCCTTACCCATCTGTGGGAGAGAATAAACAATAAACATGTAAACAAACAAACAATGATTCTCCCACAACATTCAGTTTGGACTGTTTACAAAGAGAACCCACATCTGGACACCAGTTGATGAACAGAGAGCACATCAATCTGAAAATAAACAACAGATTTTGACCAGACAAGTTTTCCCAGTCTGGGCTGATCCAGTGAAAGACTAAACTAAAATCGAGTCTATAACTGAGAATAGATGTAGACTGATCTGCCAATTCAATGCAAATGTATAAACATAACGCACAATTATAAAATAGTTATAAAACTATCAAACTAACTAATGATAGTTTTACTGACACTCAGCAGAATAAAAACCCACTGCTAATTTTCAGATTTTAAACACATTTTTATGTAGGTATATTCTGTACAGTAATCATGGTTACAAATGTATTTATAATCTGAGCAGTAAGCGCACATTTACAGTAATATCTAAACAGTAAACGCACACCGATAATCTGTTTATAATCTGTTCAGTAAACACGTTTATATTTATAATCGAACAAACACATTTTCAGAATTATAATCTGTTCAGTCAACACGTTTACCGATATAATCTAACAGTAAACGGACGTTTACAGAATTATAATCTGTTCAGTAAACATGTTTACAGTTATAATCCAACAGTAAACACACATTTACAGCTATATCTAAACAGTAAATGCACACTTAGTTATAATCTGTTCAATAAACATGTTTATATTAATAATCGATTAAACACACGTTTTCAGAATTATCTGTTCAGTCAACACTTTTATAGTCATAATCTAATAATACATGCATGTTTACAGAGTTATAATCTGTTCAGTAAATGCACGTTTAGTTATAATCTGTACAGAAAATGTTTACAGTTAAAATCTGTACCGTTGACACGTTCAGTTATAATCTGTACAGTAAACAAATCTATGCAGTTATAATCTGAACTGTAAACACACACTTATGTAGTATAATCTGAACAGTAAACACAGTTCAGTTATAATCTGTACAGTAAACAAATTTGGTTATAATCTAAACAGTAAACGTGTTTTTCCAGTTATAATCTGAACAGTAAACGCACATTTATGCAGTTATAATCTAAAGAAACATGTTCATGCAGTTATAATCTGAACAGTGAACATATCTTTACAGTTAAAATCTGTAAACACATGTTTATGCAACTACAATCTGAGCTGTAAGCACACGCTTGTGCTGAACATGACATGTTTTGGCTGAATCCCAGAGGATTTGTTCAATAGATGTGATGAATATTTGGATGTCAAATTTTATTTTGACAGCCTTAACACACACACACACACACACACACACACACACACACACACACACACACAGAAACACACACACACACACACACAGAGCTCCACCTTAAGGCAGCTGGGGTGTATGATCTCGTTGCAGATGGTGCACTCCATCAGAGAGAGGCTGAACTTCTCTTCCTCCGACTCCACCGTGTCCTCCTTACCCGCCTCACCACATGCAAAACACACCGCCGTGTGAGGAAGAACGGGCTGCACACAAACACACAGCAGGGAAACACACACAGTTAGTGTCTGTAATCACAGGCAACTGATGAAACAGCGGACAGTAAGAGTGCTGAACGATACGGACGAAGTACTGCACTGCAGAGCTCGGCAATGTGGCCATATTTATCGTTATCGTGATGAATTACGTCACAATATGTCACAACAGCTTTTCTGAGCATACTGGGAATCTCAGTGCTAAAAGACCAGCTGTGAGGGCCAAACGTTTCGGAGAAAACATCGAACTGCAATTTTTCTGACCAATAAAGCAAATGCGATTTAAATGCGATGGGTTTCCGTAATTTAAACTCCAGGCCTTTTTTCCCTTCAAGAAGATTAGCACAGCTATTTTCTTCAGGCTTGAATGCTGAACAGTGTGTTTGACTGCCAGTTCATGGCTCTGCATTTTTAGGTTAAATTTACCCTGGAGGCGGGCGATATGGCAAAAATGTAATACCACGATACTTCAAGAAGTTTTCACAATGCACCATATGCATCACGATATTTAGGTTTTTTTGTGATTAAATTAGTTGGAACATAAATCTCCCATCTTTACTGTGTACAAACTCAATTCTTGTGCACTGCAACAGCAAAACACCTTGCAGTAGATTAAAAACACACTGGATCAGTAATGTAACATGAATAAAGACTGACCTGCATCACTCTGACCTTTTGCTGGATTACAAGTTTAACTTTATCCAACATAACATCCACAGAAACTCATCTACGTGTGTCTGGACACTTTATTTGAAACCCCTACCATGTGTTTGCTTCTAATAAAGTGGCCAGTGAGTGGAAGCACAAGGTAGGTGTTTCTAATAAAGTGGCCAGTGAGTGGGAGCACAAGGAAGGTGTTTCTACTAAAGTGACCAGTGAGTGGAAGCACAAGGAAGGTGTTTCTACTAAAGTGGCCAGTGAGAGGAAGCACAAGGTAGGTGTTTCTAATAAAGTGGCAAGTGAGTGGGAGCCCAAGGTGGGTGTTTCTAATAAAGTGGCCAGTGAGTGGGAGCACAAGGTAGGTATTTCTAATAAAGTGGCCAGTGAGTGGAAGCACAAGGTAGGCATTTCTAATATAGTGGCCAGTGAGTGGAAGCACAAGGAAGGCGTTTCTAATAAAGTGGCCAGTGAGTGGAAGCACAAGGTACGTGTTCCTAATAAAGTGGCCAGTGAGTGGAAGCACAAGGTAGGTGTTTCTAATAAAGTGGCCAGTGAGTGGAAGCACAAGGAAGGCGTTTCTAATAAAGTGGCCAGTGAGTGGAAGCACAAGGTACGTGTTTCTAATAAAGTGGCCAGTGAGTGGAAGCACAAGGTAGGTGTTTCTAATAAAGTGGCCAGTGAGTGGAAGCACAAGGAAGGCGTTTCTAATAAAGTGGCCAGTGAGTGGAAGCACAAGGTACGTGTTTCTAATAAATTGGCCAGTGAGTGGAAGTACAAGGTAGGTGTTTCTAATAAAGTGGCCAGTGAGTGGAAGCACAAGGAAGGCGTTTCTAATAAAGTGGCCAGTGAGTGGAAGCACAAGGAAGGCGTTTCTAATAAAGTGGCCAGTGAGTGGGAGCACAAGGAAGGCGTTTCTACTAAAGTGGCCAGTGAGTGGAAGCACAAGGTAGGTGTTTCTAATAAAGTGGCAAGTGAGTGGGAGCCCAAGGTGGGTGTTTCTAATAAAGTGGCCAGTGAGTGGGAGCACAAGGTAGGTATTTCTAATAAAGTGGCCAGTGAGTGGAAGCACAAGGTAGGTGTTTCTAATATAGTGGCCAGTGAGTGGAAGCACAAGGTAGGCATTTCTAATAAAGTGGCCAGTGAGAGGAAGTACAAGGTAGGTGTTTCTAATAAAATGGCCAGTGAGTGGGAGCACAAGGTAGGTATTTCTAATAAAGTGGCCAGTGAATGGAAGCACAAGGTACGTGTTTCTAATAAAGTGGCCAGAGAGTGGAAGCACAAGGTAGGGGTTTCTAATAAAGTGGCCAGAGAGTGGAAGTACAAGGTAGATGTTTCCAATAAAATGGCCAGTGAGTGTATATATGAGTGTGTGCTGGTATAAAACTGTGTGTATACACATGCGTGTGTGTTTGTGTGCTCACCGCTGTGCACTGTCGGAGCAGGCAGGACTGTTTCATGCGTCCCGGTCCCCCGAATTTCTTCATGTCTTTGCAGAAGTGGCACTCTCCACACTCGGTGCGCATGCAGGCTTGACAGCGTCGGCAGCGGGTTCGCCGCCGCCTCGCCCCGCCCAGAGCCTTACTGCCCGACATCCCCTCTGCATTCAACTGAAACAGACAGACACAGTAGATCATCAGAAAGAAAGAACTCTCGTCTATGGGCTTCAAATCAGCCAAACTGAACAGCAAGGCTGCAGCTAGTGATTATTTTAATAATCGATTAATCTATAATAGCAATACAATTTGATTAACTGACTAGTCTAATGATTCTGCCTTCTTCAGGTCACCTTTATTGGCTACAGACATCATTCATATAACGCTCTGTAATGTTCATATGATCCACACAGTCATTCTGACAGACTGCAATACACTACAGGAAGTGTAGGGGGCGATATGGCTTCTACGGTTTCATTTAAAAAGCCTCTATAATGTTCATATGATCCACACAGTCACTCTGACAGACTGTAATACACTACAGGAAGTGTAGGGGGCGATATGACTTCTGTTTCATTTAAAAAGCGCTCTTTAATGTTCAAAAATACAAAAATAAAGAGGAACTGAATAAGGGGGAGCAGTTATAATAGTCAATAGACTAAATGTTATGATGTTACAGTCCTACTCTGATAAGCCTTGGGTTGATAATTTACAGTGTTGAACATTATGATAATAAAAAAGCCCATATTACGCAAATTATAATTCTTTCAAGCAATTTTCTAACTGGCTTTGCCTTCATTTAACCATTTGTTTTGTACACTCATTCTAATTTACGGTTAATTTAAATATGTAAACAGTAGACAAGACTGTCCATTCTAGTCGTCACAAACTGAATATCAACTAAATGATTACATACATACTCCGAATGCCACTTGTAAATATTGTAATGTAGATATTCAGTATTGTAAGGAATGCTGGGAAATATGCAAATGAATCAGATAAACTCTGGAACATGAGATCTGCTCTCCAGTAGAGAGTAAAGTAGACGAGCTCGTCCAGAAGAAAGGTCAACGTGTTATTTTGGTTTCCAAACAAATGAACACTGAGAACTGCTGAATGTTAACAGTGTTACAGGCTGACTGTGCAGAATATAGTTCATCTTAGCTGAAGACTGTCATATATAAATAATTGAAAATAATGATTTAACTGTCTTTTTGTTCATTTTACAAACATAAAGCAGCTAAATCGGCTGACAGCTATCTTTACTTTGTAGCCAATATCTGAGTCATTATACGGAAACGTCCATTTTTGTGTCCCTCGCGTTTACAGATTCACACTTCAAAAACATGTTAGGGTTACAATTTATTTACATTTTAAAATAAAACAATACGTTATTTTATCAATTACACCTTCTTGAGCCTCAATTTAGCAATATTGGTTTTTAAAATCAATCATATTGAATTCCAAGCACCACAGAAGAGCTCGTCCTCACAGTCATGTGTGAAGGCTGAGGGCATATTTTGAGGCAAAAAACATGTTTTTCTGCAATTTTAACTGCAATAATCTATACATGACTATGGATTATATGATTTAAATGACATAAAGAAAACAAATGGCAAATAAATATTATAAAATATATAATGAAAGTTGTCCCCAGGAGTCGTGTCACTGGTGTTACCACATAACAAAAAAATCTCTTATTTTGAATTTAAAATCACACTGATGACATCACTTGACTTCCTTTTACCTGTGTTCTGAGGATCTATGAAGAAAAGCTCATGGTGAGTCCACTGAGTCTTTCAGTTATCAGAGATTTTCTCATTCAGCTCATGATTTCATATGAAGCTTTTAGCTGAAGTCACTGGTGTGACCGACTTTATTCTGAGGTAACTGTGAAAAAATAGAACACAAATGGATTAAATTTCATATTTTAGTGGATATTCCATGACTGACAACATGTGGTTTGATGCTCTGTAGCAGTTATTTTGTAAAATGCATTGTTCATTAAAATGTCTCTGGTGTTTCCTTTATTATGTGTAACACCAATGAGGATCAGTAACACCAGTGACTCCTATGGAGAGAAAAGTGGACGTTTATGTAGAATGACCCATTGGATCAAACTGATGTAAAAATATATGGCACTGTCAAGCTCAATCACAAGTGTCTACAGATGTTCAGAATCATACACGCTAAGAAAAACAAAGGTACTAAATGGTCAGTGGGGTGGACCCCTCAAGGATACATCTTCAGTTCCTTTCATTAGGAAACATAATTGTACCACAGTCGACTGGAACTATAGTTTAAGCTGTATTGACTCCACACAGCCTGTCTGTCCCCAGACGTTTTATTTATTATCCTGATTTAAATCATTAGGTCATGGAAATGAGCACCTTTCTCCTGGAAAAAAACACATTTAAGGTACACAGTTGGCCATTTATGGTACCTCTGGGTGTATATTTGCACTGTTTTTACCTTGTGAAACAAAAAACGCATCTGCACAGAACCTTTTTTCTGTATGGTGTATCTGGTGTCAGATCTGTGTCAAAAGTGCTTGTAACTGTGCTTCATGTCTGCAGCACAGTCTGTGTCTCTAATAAGATTGTTTGTAACAGCACATCATAATCGCAATAAATAAACTCCACCACAATCCGTCGGTGGTTTGTGGCAAGAACCACAACTTGTGTTTGTTGTGTTTCCTGTTTTTTATCTTCGTCTCAACCAAACTGGTGAAAACACGTCCATATCACACTCTGCAGTCAGTCCAATAATTGTGATCAGGCAAATGTAATAATCGTGACGGGGCTAGAATTCCACCGATTTTCCAAACTTTCCTGCATAAATGCGTCGTTGAGATGTAAACAGAGAGATTCAGAGTGGTTTGGTGTGAAATGGTTCAGATGTCTTTACCGTGGTGGTGATAGGAACCAGGGATCGCCATGACTACAACACAAATATAGACTTTTTATTTACTATCCAGAACCACCAGTGAACCTACACGAGTCTTCTGGGTTTATATGGAATGTTGATGATGGAAAATAGTGGAAAATCTGAAATATTAAGTTTTCTTTGGGGACTATTTTGCCTCACAGCGCCCTGCATATGATGTATCCCTCCACCATGAATGGAGTTTAAGGCCAAAATCTTCTCAAAACTATCATAAAACAGTGTCTCAGTCATCAGGCAGTGAATTCATAACCATTTCATGTAGTAACTTTCTGTGAGGGAGCTTTTAGAGGTGGACGTCTGGTTCCTATCAGCACCACTGTGAACAGTTCTGACTCGGTAAGTTTCTCTAGAGCAGAGCGTTTCACACCAAACACACTCTGAACGACTCTGTTTACATCTCTAGACAGACTAAGGCTCTGAATTTGGATCACAACAATATCATTTATCACAATAACTCTACAGAAGCCAATCGTTCGCCTAAATTTACATTATTGTCCTTAAGTACACTCCCTATCACTCCACTGAAAACACTGAGGCCACCAGTGAACGTCTGCTGGACGTCTGAGGGACAGTACAACAAAGCTCTGAGATTACAGAGGTCCTGATATACTGCAGCCGGCATTGGGATGTGTCCTATATCTGCAGTTTGGCCTCATTTCAGCCACGTCTCATTAAATACAGGTGTAGACACAGTGCTGAGGGTGAACTAACTCACAGCTGATATTAACTCAAACAGTGTTTTTCCTGCAATATAATTTAACCCTGAATGATGACGGACCCACTCAGAACTAAATACAACCAACCAGACCCGAAAACACATTACAGACCCAAATAGTTTCAGACGGGAAAGACAGAAAAATTAATCACCAGCATCCAACGTGACTCATAAGACAAATTCCCTGCAACTGGCTACTAAAACCAACTCTGATAAAGAACCACAATAAAAACGATATCAACCAGGGAGTGGTACCGATTTATACTCTCATATACACTGTACAGTACTGCGCCAAAGCCAGAGCACCTTTCATTTATTTCATTTACAGTCGAAGACAAGTTCTACTTTAATGCCTCCAGGAGACACTTCTGAGATAAGACAATCCACTTGGATAAGGAAGCAGAACATCAAAGTGAAAAAATAAATAAATAAATTATAATTTTATATATATGTGTGTGTGTGTGTGTGATATATATATATATATATATATATATATATATATATATATATATATATATATATATATATATATATATATATATATATATATATACACACACACACATACACACATACAGATTGGGGTGGGTGGGAGGGAGGGAGATTGGGGTGGGTGGGAGGGAGGGAGATTGGGGTGGGTGGGAAGGAGGGAGGGAGGGAGATTGGGGTGGGAGGGAGGGAGATTGGTGTGGGTGGGAGGGAGATTGGGGTGGGTGGGAGGGAGATTGGGGTGGGTGGGAGGGAGGGAGGGAGGGAGATTGCGGTGGGGGGGGCGCATTTATTGGCATTTGTATCTGTGTTACTATTGTACATCTTGTTTTTTGTTTAGTATAAAAAAATAAAGTTGTTCACAAAAGTGGAGTTCAAAAAATGATTAAAAGCTGCAGAAGTTTGGATTCCTAACACGAGCAGGAATCCCAATTTTATTTATAAAGTAAATTAAGCAAAAAAACAAAAACATACCATCCAACAAGAACGAACTAAGATCAAACAAAACAGCTGCAGATCAAATAATGAGGCGATGCTGATAAACGTTTAACGCAATTATCTAATGATTCCGAGAGGATTCCAAAATCATCCCCCAACAGAAGCTCTTCCAGCTCTGATATTTTGGGATTTTCCACTCTACGACTTCATTTCTTCTTCTTTTATTGCTCCTAATGCAGAGTGATGTGCCGTTTCTCACTGCAGAGAAAAGCAGCACTTTTACTTCCCGTGTATTTACAGATGACCTCACGTTCTGCAGCAGCGCTCTGCCTCACTGAGCCGTGCTCGTACTTCCTTTAACAGAGGCAGGACGGCCATGTTTCTGCCACAGCAGCTTCCTCTGAACCGTTTTGGGCGAGGCTCTGAACCTCACCTGGCCTTAAAGAACAACACACACACACACACACACACACACACACACACACACATTCACAAAACTAGACGAACAAGTGTGGTTTGTCTACAAGGAGGCAAACATTCGTGTTGATTCATGCATAGTTGAAAACTGCCACGGCGAGGTTTGTTATCACTTAATACTGCTAGTATTGATGTTTATGTATCTATTGAAGGGTTTATTATTCTGCTCCTCACAGTTTGACCTTCAAAAGATGACCGGTATAAAGCTGTAAGGGCCCACAGCTTGGAAAACCGCAATAGATATTAATGCTTTATTACTAATGTGTCGTGCTGTTCACTCTCCAGTCTGTACAGACCATAAAGGGGAAAGTAAGCCTGTTTTGAATTTACTGCTTTTGTGACGTCATAAACGTCCAACTTATTTACATCAATTCAACCTATGGCAGTTTAGCTCCACCCACTCACAGTGAAGATGTAAGGAGTGTTTTAGCTTGTATGAGGCACAATACAGGTCAGCCAATTAGAACACAGCTCATTTACATATGAGTCGTAAAGATACAGTAATAAAAATAGCCTAGTTTGACTTGAAGGGATACAGAGAGGTCATAAAATAATATATAATAATAATAAACTTGAAAAAAAAAAACGAATTGGGTAGTAAAACCGCACAATCGCTTAAGTAAACCACAAGAAAATGCAATAAATTTGTAAAAAATAGGGCTTTAAATAATAATACTAACACTAATTATTCTTCATTTTCAGTCGGTTAGCTGAGGAAGGCTAAAAGGCATCACTAAATTATTCATAAAAACACAAATACATAAGAATAATATGAATATATGAATAATATATGGAAAAATATCACTTCGATTGCCCTTGCCAGAGGTCAGCGTGGTTCAGAGGAGTCCTAACAAATCTCTCTGAATAACAGCAATAAACACTTTTTTTGCTGACACTGGGACAAATTTCACTGGACTGCAGCATCTGTCACGCTGCCAACTTCACTCTAATCTGCAGTTAGTCAAATTTACACTCAGTCCTGAGAGCCTCTTCAGTTTATCACCCCAATCAGCGTCAGACTGATGATCAACACCGGCTGCGGAAAGATTAATCGTCTTTATATCAAAATCGCAATTTAAAAAAGTGCAATTTTTAAATTGAAGCTGCAGTTGTTTAAGTTATAGCCTACATTATCACAAACGCTGTCTCACGCTTTAAGAGCGGAAATATAACCTAATAACCAATCAGAGGCAGCCAAACCTCCATGTGTTGTGACATCACAATCACGACTTAAGACCTCAGCAGACTTCTTGCTTCAGCGAACAACATAATTGCGTAGAAAACTAACAACCACAGACGTCACATGGAGGCTTCGTTCGCCGTGTCGTGCACATGGCAGCTGGGCGAACTCCTCGGACGAAGACGCTACGCGACAGGCCCTGTGATTGGTCAGTAAAAAGGAGGCATGCCATTAAAAACAAAGACGGACAAATTTGAGGAGCTTCAGCTTCGGCAGACACTAATATTTCACTGTGAAACGCGCATTTGTTAAATAAACAATGAAATCTCCTAAATGTCCTAAAGTCTGTTATTAGGTAGTACTGACTAGTACTCAGCACCAAAACATATAGGTTATCTTATATGTAGGTTCACAGGAGGACGAGGCTGAAGGTGGCTTTCTATTCACCAGCTTCTTGTTTGAATTTCCCGTTCCACCTTAAATGGTGGTGGCATTCTGAACTCAAACGTCACCATAGTTAGAACTGTGAAAGAACCAGCAGTCATGAAATGTATAAAATGTCATAGCGTCATGTGAAGCAACCGCAACAGGCAACACGAAACCGCAGAAAGTATACCAGCTTGTAAGCTCATGAAGGGGCTTTCGGCTTCGCACAGCCGTCGAGAATCCCGTTTTGCAAGTGTGCGCTGAGGCCTTAACTGGCTGTCAAGCACACTATATTCAGGGGTTAAGCCTCAAGCCACAAAAAGTGGATATTCTGGTCTTCTCTGCAAAAAAAAGCCTGAAGCTTAATTTACAGAAAGTAATCGCAAGTTAAATCACAGTCGCAATGTTAGTCAGAAAAATCGCAATTAGAAAATTTTCCAAGAATCGTTCAGCTCTTCCGATTACAGACTAAGGCAGGTGTTCACACGCACGCTAGAAGTAATCAGATCCAAAATTACGTGCATGCGTTGAGAACCACTTAGATGAGACGTTGCCATGACAACGAGGAAGGTTTTAGCTCTGTAATACACCGATCTGCTCATATACTCGTCTGATCAGCTCGTTATTGAGAGCTTCATGGCCGTCCACCCTGCTGACTATTTTTTAAGTCTTTTAAAGTTTAAAGCTTTTAAACTTCGTCTCCTCTGCAGACCAGTTTCTGCTCCGCCATGTTGAGCGGTATAAACTTTCACTATGACGTGACGAACATGATCAGAACGGACTTAAACTTTGATAGGGAATGTAATCAGATACAGGCGTTTACACGGATATTATTCTATTTAACGGATTATTTACAGGATTACCCACCTCGATCAGGAATAGTTTCGTCCGACTGAGGCCATTCGGAATACAGTTTCATGGACGTGTTCCATTCCGATTGAGCTATTAGTCGGATTATTAATGGATTATCAGGCTTCATGCAAACATGGCTGTGATGTGCAGCACTACATTGATCGGATACAGAGATGCTGATCTCATTAAACTGATCAGACATTAGGCAGACATGACTGATCCAACAATACGGAGTCTTACGCGATTACTGTTGAGATCCAGTACGACTCTGCTGTGTTTATGGTTTGTAATCCATGAATTGCCGTCTATAATTGTCTGAACTCTGAGCTCCTTCAGTAACAGCAGTGCTGCTCAAATCCACACACCACCGTTTTTGTTTTATTTTGTGTGATCTGAAGACTAAGAGCCAAAACAGAGCTTGATTTGCTGCAATTCCTTAATCCTTAAGTTCAAGACTACTGATATCCACAACATTCCCCCCCGTATGATATGTTTATGCACCACGGTGCGTTTAAGCAGTGAAATGAGTCGCCAAATACACTTTAGCAGTGTCTGAAATATGGAGTTATACATTCCCTGTTTGAGTGGAGTGACCAGCGATCAGTTCTCCTGTGACCGAGTGTGAGTGACGAGGTCAGTGGTGTAACTGTACTGTCCTACAGTGAACTCACCTCTTTCTGTACATCCTAACAGCCTTACGTCTGCTCCTCTCAACTACAGCCCTGTTATAGCGCTCAGTCATATTTTAGTATTAATGCATTCCCAAGAAAGAAAAGTGAAAAAAGTGGTTCATGTAAATTACAGCCCTGATTTAAACGATAGTAAACTGAGGAAGCTGTGAGGCAGTGGAGAGCGGGAGAGCGCTATCTTCCCAGGCTAGCTGTTTTTAGCAGCTGGCTAACTTGAAGCAGCTCCGTTACTCACACAGCACGGAGAATTGATGATACTGTAGATCAGACAAGACACAAAAGCACAGCTTTCAGTTAAACGTAGCTAAAAGGAGGACTCCGTCTGTCTGGTGTGAGATTCACACTGCAGTTAAAGCTTTTACACAGTGAGCATCAGATATACTGGGGTTCATCCCTCAAACACTACAACAGAACAGAGAAACCCAGACGTCTGATAGGCGGTGTTTGAACACTGTGATACTGGTCAGGCGGTGTGATCCATCACTGACGTACTGAGCCAGCTAGTGTTTGCTGTTTGTATTAATCTGACGTTGTTGAGAAACTAAACAGTTTAGCACTTCTAAACAGATAGCCTAGCACTCGTCACCAGACAGCTAAAAATAATGTCAATAATCTTCGTCATATTCTTCATAACTTTCATATTTCATAAGCTACATTCTAAAGGTGGGGGTCATGAAAGCTGTAACTGTCTTCTTTCCAGTCAGATAGACAGGGGATGTAATTTTAAACCCTTATAATAAAAGAAGCTGAACTCACAATTTTTTTGTTTACTGAAAGTCGACCCATATCTGGGCTATAAACTATAAACAGATGGCGTCTCTTCAGTGATCTGCTCTGTAAAAAAGATTTTTATAAAAAAATACAAAGAGCGTCTAAGATTTTTGTCTTTCAGCAGTAAATTGTAAGCATATAGAAATATGTGTGATCATAAAACATGTTCTGTTCATTTGAGGGGAACTTTTACAAAAAAAAAAATAAATAAAAATTTACATTTATTTCATACAGTTACTGAATAATCTGCCTTACGATGGTCATGTAAATTCAGAGCGATAAACCAAAATATACCCTGGAGAATAAGAGGTTAAATTATGAATATTACAAAAATTGTGGCCGTGCTTTTCCGGCTGGTAAAAACAGCCCACCAGAAACTTTCTCCCACTCTCCCATGACAGATTTGTGAGATGTTCCACTGTCTGTTGAGTGTTTGTCGTGTTCTGACCATAAAGGATAGTTTAAAACAGCATTTAACCACCGAGGAGCAAAAAAAAAAAATCAGCCTTCAAACTTGAAAGAAATGATGATCGGACCTGTACTGCGATATGTATTGATATCGACCGATAGGAATTTTTTTTTATCGTGATAACATTTTTGGCCATATCGCCCAGCTCCAAGTGTTGTGTTTTTTTTTTGGCACCATATTTGCCATTTAGCCACGTTTAACGTTGTTATTGTTGAGAAGTGTGGCCCCTGTCGCATAACGCTGACATAAACATCCACTCAATGATCCAGGCTATTTGGGGCAATTTGGCGAAATTACACAGGCGCTTCATCTCATACAAATCGGCCAGTCAAATCACACACAAATTACAAATCACACTACCGGACCTCCTGGTAAAACTGATCCAGCTCCAATAGGGCTGCAGTCACGGTCATTATAAACCTAACAGTGCAACTGTATAAACCTGCTAGAACAACAGGACAAATCAGCGTTACGTCACAACCAGAACAGCGCCGCACTGATACAACAATCCTGAAACGGATTCGGGAGACATTCAACCAAACTGGAGAAAACAGAACATTTTCAGTGATCTTGTAATAAAACACCTAAATACTCAGACAATGCACCTCTACACACCTAAAGAAGGTTCTTCAGGGGTTCTTCAGTAAAGAAAATGATTATATATAGAACCATGAACCCTCAAAGAACCCTTTGCACGATTAAAGGGTTCTTTGCACCATGAAAGTGTTCTTCAGATTAATGAAGAATGTGCTTTAGATGGTTCTATGTAGCACCACAAAGGGCTCTCCAAGTGTTATGATGTCAGGCTTGTAACAATAAAAGGGTTCTTTGAGTGTTCATGGTTCTATGTAGAACCATTTCCTTTAACTGGACTGTGAGGTCAAGGTTTTGTTGTTTAAACAGCAGCAGTCGTTCAGTTTGTATTCACTGCTAATTAAAATGAGCTGCTTCTACCGCTGACCGGATCCGTTTTCCACACGTCTGCGCTCATGTACAGCCAAACTAGCCAAGTTTTTAGCAGCCGGAATAGAATGCGTCCATGTAAACACCTCAATCGGAATAATCTAGTCTGATTTAGGCCATTCGGAATACAGTTTCTATCTGACTGATCGAGGTGGGTAATCCTGTAAATAATCCGTTAAATAGATGAATAATATCTGTGTAAACGCCTGTATCTGATTACATTCCCTATCGGAAAGTTTAAGTACGTTCTGATCATGTTCGTCGCGTCATAGTGAGAGTTTATACCGTTCAACATGGCGGAGCAGAAACTGGTCTGCAGAGGAGACGAAGTTTATACTCTGATCTTTAAAAGACGGCGGTGGGACGGACGTCCAGCTTGTGTGTCTCAGAACACGACGTCTTCCTCTCGGCCTTCTTTAATAAGGACATGTGAAGGACGTTTTCCTGAGTCTGACATCATTTTAAAGTGATTGAAAACACAAGCGCTGCTCACTGCTGCTCATCTCACTCTGACTGGACTCATGTGATGCTGGTTGTCATGGTAACGTCTACACTAAGCGGTTCTCTACGCATGCGCATCATTTTGGATCGGATTCCTTGTAGTGAGCATGTAAACGGAGATTTTCATCAGACTGTTGAGTAGAGTGAGAATAAACACCTCAGTCTTAATCTGTAATCGGAATGTATTTAATTAGATTGGAGAAAATCTTTGCCTGTAAACACAGACGCTGATTTGTTTTGTACCAAAATACACTTAAACTCAAAATTCAGATCATTACAAAAAAGAACGTTGGCGTTTGAGCGACTCCAGCCTCTGCTGTAGGGATGAAATCAGAATATTTGTAAACATAAAGGCCGGCTGTACCTTCCAGGTGGATAACGTACATCCGGTCAGCTTAATTTCCGACACAATTTACACTGAATTCAAACATAACAGAGAAAACACTGGGAACGATGGTCCTGTTGAAGTCCTGTTGCGTTTGAGGCTGTAATGTCAAAAGTATCCAAGCTTGTAATGGATTTTACTGACGTTTTCCACATTTTCCAGCTTTCTAAAGCTGGTAGAGCTGCTGTAACCAGTATTAACCCCACTGAGGACGGTGTTTAACACTCACGGCTGACGATAACGACAATTTAGCGAATTCTTTACTCTTCCAGACGAAGACGAAGTTGTTTTAGCACTATTACATCACAAATAAGTGCACCAGAATGAAAACTAGGACGGTTTGTTGACGCGTCGGCGTTATTTTTAGAATTATTGCTCTGTTAAGAGTTCAACATAAGGCGAAATCACCTAACTTTATTAGCATTTATGCTAGCAGCCACAGAGCAAATGTTTTAGCTTACATTTTGACACGACAGAAAAATTGATTTTGCACATCAATCAAACACTGGGTGCAGAACATCGCACTGTTACATATCAGCCACTAAGGTGAGTTAACTGGTATTTAAGGCAGCTAATCAGCCAATTTAGTCACTTCTGAGTGACACAAATTCATTAATTGTGGTTATTATACTGGTTCCAGCTGCCTCTCGAGCAGGTGGGAAATGAGGCAGAACTAGAAAGTTCAGTTGGTTCATGTTGGTTCTTGTTTTTGGTTCATGCAGTGGAGAAACACTCAAGTTTGTTAAAGGTTTTACTAACATTTTTCACGTTTTCCAGTTTTCTAAAGCTGGTAGAGCTGCTGTAACCAGCATTAACCCCACTGAGAACCCTTTGTGTTTGTAACACTCACGGCTGAACTTAACAATTTAGCGAATTCTTTACTCTTCCAGGTGAAGATGAAGATGTTATAGGACTATTACATCACCAATAAGGGCACCAGAATGTAAAGCAGGACAGTTTGTTGATGCGTTGATTGTTTATCTTGACAAAATATTAAAAATAGCACTCTTAAGAAGTCAATTCTTCTTTATTAAACGACAAAACTATGCAAACTATGCAAAATCGTGAAGTTAGATCAGTCTCGGGCCCAACCCACTCAGCCCTTAGCCTTCGTTTTGCGCGTTTACGCCTAGGGGTAGGGTGAAGTGTTAGGGCTACATGACCCTCCAAACGGAGGTTTTTCAGAGACTCCATACAGTGTGTTATAGAGAAAAACTGGCAAGATGGCTGAACAAGAGACCAAAGAAACCCACAAATGTGAGAATTTTCTCTGTTAAAAGATTACGATAATCACTGTATTATCCTAGTTTAATGTCGTTTCAATGTATTATGGTCGTTTTCTTCATAACAAGCATACAATTTGCTAGCAGTGCTGATGTCTCGGTAGCTAGCTAGCTAACTTTCCCGTTCCACCTTAAATTGTCCAGCAGTTCTGACGCCTGAAGTGCCAGAATGCAACTGCTGCCCCGTTTAAGGTGGAACGGGAGAATATCTGACTTCAGCTTCATATCACTGAAGAATTAGGGGTGGGTGATAATAAATAATTGCCCCCCTCTTTGAAGATCATATGATGCCCCAAATGTAACTAAAGCCCAGCAGTGAGGAGCTGAACTTTACCCTCCTCTGCTGTCACTGCAGACTGGCAGGGTCGCCTACAGAGCAGCGCTGGTAGCTGTTAATGAAGTGATGCTCTTTTTATTTGAGGGTCCCATTTCAGAGGGAAGACTTCAACCACTACCCCTTGTAACTCCAAGGGGCGACACTCGAAAACAAGGGGTAGGGGTAAAAAGAAGACATGAGATTGGGCCTTGGGGTCTGTTCAGTCTTAGTTTGATTAAAACAAATGTGGTTTGTTAGAGCGAGTGTGAGCACAGTCATCCGAACGCCACTGCACCAAATAAGTGGGCCGAGACCCCCAGAGCAGGTTTGCCTCGGTTCACTTCAAAACCAGCTCCTGTGCGGTTCGTTTGAAGTGTGAACGCAATACAGACCAAAGACAGAACAAACCGGCGGCTCCTCTCTGGGTCTTGGTTCGATCTCTGATGCTGTTTTGACACGTGTGTGTGTTTTATCACCTCCTGATCAGCTCTGATTGGTCGGTAATTACAGAACAGATCGTTTGGGCTTTATAACGACATATGAAGTCACTGTAAAACACTCCATATACACATTCGACTGCATACATACATGACATGCTGCATTAACGCGCCGAGGTTTCTCCGTTCTGTCAGAGCAGCGAGCCACTCGAGGCCGTTACAGGGATCTCACCTGCTCTGCGTCGTAACCACGGTAACGCAGGGAGTCTCACGGCTTACTGCTCTAAAATCACAAGACAGATAAAACAAGGCGTAAATAAAACCTGCGAGCTCAGAACAAAGAGCAGCGCGATCGAGACGGTTCGGCGGAGGTCATCACAGCTACTGTACGTCATAATCTGCTCCATCGGTTTCACTCGCACGACTTCTGTTTACATCTTTTGGTTCTAAGATAAATAGGTCAGTGTGAACGCTAAGAACTAAAATGCAACAATGTATCATTTCCTGCTTTGATCTAGACCAAAATAAGCCAACTACAAGTACAAACACAGCCTTAAAGAGCTTTCTGTGACGATGTTGTGACGTAAAGCTGATTTGACCTATAATGCTACGTTTATGTACTTTGCTATCATAAAACACGAGTGCTTTAAAGGGCTCATATCATTTTTCATTTTTCTTGCACTTTATTTTCCTTCCCGATGTCTACTTGTGACATCAACATCATGTAAAACGTACAGTGTTTCCTGTAGGATGTTTTTCAGGCCCACCGCAGCACAGAATTAAAAGTAATCAAACATAACGAGTTACATCACTTTGATGAAAGTAATTAAAATTGTTTTATTACTTTTAATTAATTTCAAATGTTTAATTTCAAATGTAGACTTCACAATATAAACATCGTTGGCAATTATTTTATTGATGTTTATTTAAGTACCATTTCTTTACAGTATAATAATAATAATAATAATAATAATAATATCAACAATTAGCCATGAACATCGTTAGAGAATAACGTTACATTGCAGATGTTCCTTTAAACTGCAAAACATATCTAACTTAGCTTCACGTTAGCTACTTTTACCTCTCTCTCTCTCTCTCTCTCTCTGTCGTTCTTATGTCTCTCTCCCTCTCGTCGGGTGCACAGACATAGGAAGACGGGGTTGGGTGTCGCCCCAACGTCTCCACTTCCTGTATCCTTCATTTCAAATTATACATTTTATAGATGTTTTTGTTTCGGCATCTGCAGATATTTACATTTAAAAAATATCAGATTTCTGCACCAGCCCAAAATTCCCAGATTAGATTTTTGTGACATCACAAAAGCAACACGTCTAAAATTCTGAAGCAGCGGCAGCAGTAATTCTGCGGCGGCAGCCCACCGCTACAAAATATATACAGAGTTAACCCACAGCTGTACGCTAATAAAGCCCTATTTATCCCTTCTGTGTGTTGCGGTTGACTGGATATCCGTCCAGGAACTCTTACGGACGCTCGGACATCAACATTAGAAGGTATTCTTTTCTAATCGCCGCTGTCACTTTAATAAGTTATGAAACTACCTGTTTAAAGACTCTCAAAAGCTGCCTATCAGGCGCCGGTGCTGCCGAATAAACCAGTTTCTGTAAGTTCATACGTAACTCTAATACAGCTAGCATAGCCTGCTAACCAAGTAATTCCAGGACGCTAATGTCTTCCCTGTATTTATTACTCTCTCTGAGGTAAACGTAAGATTTGTGTTGCTTTATTTACCAAAAACAGTCATAATTAATTTCTACATAATTATTTTCCAACCTCTATTTATCCCTTAGAATTAAAAAGGCCGTTTTTGTTACTGTGCCTTTAAGACTGATTTATGTAGAAGAGCTCTGTTCTGATTGGCTGTGCCTCCAGGCCGAAACACTGCTTATAGCTTCAGTGTGAGTGGGTGGGGTTAGGCTGCTGTGAATAGACGCAAATTAGAGATGCATATCAGTACCTGCAGATGACTGCTTTAAAATAAACAATCAGCATCGGTCAGATGTTTATATATGGCTGATATTTCAGGCCGATATGTGACGTATATGACTTACTGAACCCCAGAAGAGCTGAACGTTTAGAGTTACTGCACTAAAATATTATTATTATTTTTAAAAATGTTATTTTTCTCTGTAATGCTGATGCTGGTCGATTTAGTCCCAGTTTCTACTGTCTATTAATGGCATCAGCAGATACGTACATTGGCTCACAATTCCGTTGGATTTTTGTGACATCACAAAAACAACACACCTGAAAACGGGCCATTTTTGTGGCTTATGTTTCCAAATGGGGAATTAGGAGTTAATGGTATATTCTGAAATAATATAAAACTCCCAAATCCCCCCAAAAAACGCAGAAAATTCAGTTTTCCATGATATGGGCCCTTTAATCCCCACAACGTCACGGTTCGGGTGCACCTGAACGAGTGACGCATCCTGGCTACAGAGGTCCAGAACAGCCTGGAAGGTTCTGTCAAAATGTATCTGAAAATATGAGGGGTCAAAAATAGAAATATATGAATAAATAAATAAAATCTCACACACATCAGTGAGAAATGTGAAAAAGCTGAGTCATGGAGCTGAAAGTGAAGCATCCAGGTTTTTTTCCTTTCCAACTCCAAATGGATATTTCCGACAGACGCAGTAACGTTTTGGTAAAAGTTAGCCTACATGTTTTTTTAATTTAGAGCAAAACGGTCCAGTGATAACCACAAAATACTCTAACATGCACCTGTCCAAGGTCAGCAGGGAATGGAACAAACCGTTTTCTGTTATGTTGGCCAGAAATATACAAACATCTAACACTTATTTCATTGACTGACTTTGTTAACTCCTTTATATTGTTAAGTAAGGCCTCTAATGCAAAGCCATGACGCTCACTGATAAACGGATGCATGATGTAACCAACAAGTGGCACTCCAAACCTGACGTATACATGCACAGGATGGAACAGACTATATACATATATATAACGTTATATATGTACCTCTGTGTCATAAGTTCAAAAGAAATGCACCAAATTAAGAGCCGGAAACAAAATGAGGAAGCAGAACAGAAACATTTCGAGCCATATGCGTCCCCCCCCAACTACACTGCTAACAGAATTCGACAGTGACCAAAGCGACAAAAGACATATATACATAAACAAATGACTACAAGTTGAAAAATAAATATTTTCACGTCACGGCCTCATCTCGTCCTTCCCAAGAGAGCTGCAAATATGAAACGAGAGTTGTGTTGTCAACAAGTGCCTCCAGATGTTATTTAGTAGTCTTCCTAAATCAAAAACCTGCCTGGGATCTCAGGCCAAATTCAGCAGAACACATGTGGCTGAGTGGGTTTTGTTAGAAAATGAAGGCAGACTGTTTAAAACAAAGATCAAAAACCTTTCTCTTTCAGTCTGAGTGGCTTGGCTTTACATTATCATCACAATCATTCTCATTATCTATGGCACAGCAAAAGCCCACATTACTGTTTTAATCTCATAGAAAACCTCATTTAATGAAGTTACCTAGCAAAAGACGTGGGATGTTAATGACTGTCAACTGCAGATATAACTTCACATCATCTTCCCCCCCCAAAATCATGTTAGCTCAGAGGTTAGTTTTCATTAAAGCATAAGTTTAACGTACTGTTAGCCAGCTGACTGATTACCTAACGAAATTAAAATATATATCTAAATAGATAGATATTCCTAGATCCAGCTAGCGTTAGCCTAGCACAATGCTATCACAATGCTGCGCAGCTAAGCTAAGCAGCTTCCATTTCTGTTTTTTAGATTTAAAATGTTCTCACGACTCGTAGCTACTTTAAAATAATCGATATCCACATTTAACACCAAAACGCCTTCAATATCTACACGGTTAAGATTAACTTGTGGAAAACAGGCAGCAAGCTGGCTAACAAACCAACACAGCAGCCTAGCATAGCCTAGCCTAGCTTAGCATAGCTTCACGAAGCTGAAGTCAGCTTCTTGTTCGAATTTCCCCGTTCCACCTTAAGTGGTGCGGCAGTTACATTCAGGCGCCTCGGGCTCAGCCCGAGGCGCCTGAATGTAACTGCCGCACCACTTAAGGTGGAACGGGGAAATTCGAATAAGAGGCTGACGAATAGGAAGCCTCGTCTTAGCTTAGCCTTCCACTTATCATCAGCTGTTAATAATAATAATAATACTAATAATAATAGTAACAATAATAAACATAATTCAAATAATGTAAACCTTTTTTTAATTTAAAATAAATGTTTAAGCACAAGCTCGTCAAACAGCGGTTTGTTTGTGTTTACGGTCGCAGAGCGGCCACTAACGCCGCTTAGCTTAGCTTAGCGCAGCCGTTATAAACAATGCTGCCGGAGCTGAGCGCGGCGGCTGGACGTTTCACAGTCCGAGGAAGTGCTGCAGCCAGCGGGCGACACGAAACCCAAAACCCGCTCCCTTTTTAGGGGGCTGCCGGTACTCACCTGTTAGCGCCGGGTCGCATACTCCCTGGCCTCGCATTAGAAATAATGTTATTGTGGTTGAAAGGCAGGAACAAGATGAGATTCTCTCTTTCCTTTTCGTTTTTTTCTTCTCGGCTTCCTCGTTTCTCTTCTCCTCCTGCCTGTGCCGATTTTCCCCCTTTTTTCTCTCCCCCTGCTTCCACTCTTCTGTTCTTCTGCTTTGGCAGCCTTTACATGTGCATCTTCAAAAAACGACCAGCATCAAGAAAACTTGCCATCAAACCTCCTCCTCCTCCTCTTCTTCCTCCTCCTCCTTCTCCTCTTCCTCCTCCTTTGGTAGGGGAGATTTAAAGCAGATAAATAGAGAGTTATAGCTGCTGCTGAATGGATGGATTACATGAATTATCTGTATGTGTGGGGTTCGTTGCCATTCAGTGTTTTCTATGACTCGCTCTCTCTCTCTCTCTCCCACTCTCTCTGTAGGTCTCTCTCCCCCCTCTCCCTCTCTCCTTATCCAGTCCCAACCAACGTGCTCTCACTCACTGCCCAAGATTTTCACAGCGCATCTGCATTTAATGCCCCTTGAGAGGCTCAGATGCCCCCCTTTTTTGCAACGACGCCAAAAATAAACAAAAAAAGAAATAATAATATTAATCCACCAAGGAACGATCAAAACGAAAGAAAGCCGAGCAGGCGGCTGAACGTGGCTATTGTTCTCCTCATTTTCCCCCTATTGTGTTGTCAAATCTGCTCTGTTTCCATTTCTGTTCAATTTTTCTATTTTTTTTATATTTAATTTCGCGCAACGTTATAAATTCGTCTGTGGCGTCTCGATGACACATCGTCCTCCATTTCTGCCTTAAAAATGAAATAAATAAATAGTAAATAAAATATGGAGGTAAAAAAACACGCTCGCCCCTCCTACTTTCGCCCTTTCGTCAC